>NW_027593460.1:0-31956 GCF_964213995.1 Mustelus asterias
CTCTCGCGCCCACCCCCTCTCTCTCTCGCGCCCACCCCCTCTCTCTCTCGCGCCCACCCCCCTCTCTCTCGCGCCCACCCCCCCTCTCTCTCGCGCCCACCCCCCCTCTCTCTCGCGCCCACCCCCCTCTCTCTCGCGCCCCACCCCCCTCTCTCTCGCGCCCACCCCCCCTCTCTCTCGCGCCCACCCCCCTCTCTCTCGCGCCCACCCCCTCTCTCTCTCGCGCCCCACGCCCTCTCTCTCTCGCGCCCACCCCTCTCTCTCTCGCGCCCACCCCCTCTCTCTCTCGCGCCCACCCCCTCTCTCTCTCGCGCCCACCCCTCTCTCTCTCGCGCCCACCCCCTCTCTCTCTCGCGCCCACCCCCTCTCTCTCTCGCGCCCACCCCCTCTCTCTCTCGCGCCCACCCCCTCTCTCTCTCGCGCCCACCCCTCTCTCTCGCGCCCCACCCCTCTCTCTCTCGCGCCCACCCCCTCTCTCTCTCGCGCCCACCCCCTCTCTCTCTCGCGCCCACCCCCTCTCTCTCTCGCGCCCACCCCCTCTCTCTCTGCCTCACACATTCACTTTCTCTCTCTCTCTGCCTCACATTTTTTCCCTCTTTGTTCCTTTCACATTCTCTCACACACTCACTCTCTTAGCCCTCTCTCTCTCTCTCCCTCACTCTGCATCTTCCTCTCTCCCACTTCTTCCTTTTTTCTTTCTTTCACTCTTTCTGTTCCTCCCCTCTCTACTAAAGTCTTCCTTTCTCTCCCTTTTCCTCTCTTTCAATCTCTCGCTCACCCCCCTCAGCTTCTCAATCTCTCTCTCTCTCTCTCCCCCCCGTACGTTATTTATGCTATGTCTGTATCCCCCTCTCTCCCTCTCTTTATCTCTCTCTTTTTCATTTCTCCCTCACTTTCTCCTTCTCTCTCTCTGACTGTCCCCAGCTCGACTCCACAAAGATTCCAAAATTCTGGTCAGGAGGGTAATGGTGGTGAACTCTGAGGGAGATTATTTTGCAATTCACTTGCAGGATGTGGGCTGTCGCTGGCCGGGTCCATCCCTAATTGCCCCTTGAGAAGGTGGTGGGTGAGCCGCCATCTTGAACCCGCTCCAGTCCCTGAGGTGTAGGTACACCCACAGTGCTGTTAGGGAGGGAGTCCCAGGATTTAGACCCAGCGACAGTGAAGGAACGGCCGATGTATTTCCAAGTCGGGATGGTGAGTGACTCGGAGGGGAACCTCCAGGTGGGGATGTTCCCAGGTATCTGCTGCCCTTGTCCTTCTCGATGGTAGCGGTCGTGGGCTTGGAAGGAGCCTTGGTGAGATGCTGCAGTGCATCTTGGTGCCACTGTGATGCCAGTGTTGTATCTGTACTGGAGGAGTTTGGCTAGGGGAGCGGAATGTTCTGGAGCCTTCAGTACTATTGTTGGAATGTTATCAGGGCCCATTGCCTTTGCAGTATCCAGTGCCTCCAACCGTTTCTTGATATCACGTGGAGTGAATCAAATTGGCTGGAGACTGGCATCTGTGATGCTGGGGACTGGAGGAAGCCGAGATGGATGATCTACTTGGCATTTCTGGCTGAAGATTGCTGCGAATGCTTCAGCCTTATCATTTGCACTGATGGCTGGGCTCCTCCATCGCTGAGGATGGGAATGTTTGTGAAGCCTCCTCCTTCAGTGAGTTGTTCAATTTTCCACCTCCATTCACAGCACGTCTTTGGACACTAAGGGGCAATTTAACATGGCCAATCCACCTAACCTGCACATCTTGGGGCTGTGGGAGGAAAGCAAACACCGACACAAAATTATCTGCTCAACACCTCTGCCGTTTCCCTGTTTTCCATTATCTGCTCCCCAGATTCTCTCTCCCAAGGTCGAACACTATCTTTGGTTGCTCTTGTCCTGTTTAAATACTGGTAGAAACTCTTCCCATCTGTTTTCCTGTTACCTGCCAGCTTTCTCTCTCACTCTGTCTTCTCTCCCTTTATTCCATCATTCTTGGCTGCTTTTTAAAATTTGACAGATCTTCTGACTGATAACTAAGTTTTGTGGATTTGTCCAGTTTTTCTTGTCATTTCTTAACTCGCCTCAATTTCGATATTCAGCCATGGATGATACATCCTTCTCAAAGCGTGTGCTTTGTCTCACTTTGCTGAGAGTTATTAAATATCTCCCGCCTTTCTAATCTCCTTTCCCAATCCGCTTTGGCCAGATCTGCTTTTGGTTTAAAACACTAGTTTCAGGCCCACACTTCTCCCCGTCAAAACGAATCTGCAATTGGATCATCTTGTGATCGCTCTTGCCTGGAGTCTCCTTTACCATGTGGTGATTGATTTATCCTGTCTTGTTGCACATTACCAGGTCTGGGATGGCTTGCTCCATGGTTAGCTCCCAAAATCGTTCCAAATCCACTCAATGAACTGATGTTCTAGATGGCCTTTGCCAATCAGATTTGCCCAATCTACGTGAAGCTTAAGGTCACCGATGATTATTGTGGTACCTTTTTATCCACCCCACCCCCAGATTTATTTTTCCTGTGTATGCTTTCCTACCTTGTAACTACAGTTAGGGGAACTATAATCCACTTCCCACAAGTCACCTCTTAGCTTTATTATATCCTATCCTCACCCAAACGATTCAACATCTGGCTCTTTTGAGCCAAGGTAATCTCTGTCGGCAACAGTGACTGAATATTGTAATTAACAGGAACACCCCACCACCTATCGAGTTAACAGACGCACCCCACCACCTATCGAGTTAACAGACACACCCCACCACCTATCGAGTTAACAGACACACCCCACCACCTATCGAGTTAACAGAAACACCCCACCACCTATCGAGTTAACAGGAACACCCCACCACCTATCGAGTTAACAGGAACACCCCACCACCTATCGAGTTAACAGGAACACCCCACCACCTATCGAGTTAACAGACGCACCCCACCACCTATCGAGTTAACAGACGCACCCCACCACCTATCGAGTTAACAGACGCACCCCACCACCTATCGAGTTAACAGACGCACCCCACCACCTATCGAGTTAACAGGAACACCCCACCACCTATCGAGTTAACAGACGCACCCCACCACCTATCGAGTTAACAGGAACACCCCACCACCTATCGAGTTAACAGGAACACCCCACCACCTATCGAGTTAACAGACGCACCCCACCACCTATCGAGTTAACAGACGCACCCCACCACCTATCGAGTTAACAGACGCACCCCACCACCTATCGAGTTAACAGGAACACCCCACCACCTATCGAGTTAACAGACGCACCCCACCACCTATCGAGTTAACAGACGCACCCCACCACCTATCGAGTTAACAGGAACACCCCACCACCTATCGAGTTAACAGACGCACCCCACCACCTATCGAGTTAACAGGAACACCCCACCACCTATCGAGTTAACAGGAACACCCCACCACCTATCGAGTTAACAGACGCACCCCACCACCTATCGAGTTAACAGGAACACCCCACCACCTATCGAGTTAACAGGAACACCCCACCACCTATCGAGTTAACAGGAACACCCCACCACCTATCGAGTTAACAGGAACACCCCACCACCTATCGAGTTAACAGAAACACCCCACCACCTATCGAGTTAACAGGAACACCCCACCACCTATCGAGTTAACAGGAACACCCCACCACCTATCGAGTTAACAGGAACACCCCACCACCTATCGAGTTAACAGGAACACCCCACCACCTATCGAGTTAACAGGAACACCCCACCACCTATCGAGTTAACAGGAACACCCCACCACCTATCGAGTTAACAGACGCACCCCACCACCTATCGAGTTAACAGGAACACCCCACCACCTATCGAGTTAACAGGAACACCCCACCACCTATCGAGTTAACAGAAACACCCCACCACCTATCGAGTTAACAGGAACACCCCACCACCTATCGAGTTAACAGGAACACCCCACCACCTATCGAGTTAACAGGAACACCCCACCACCTATCGAGTTAACAGGAACACCCCACCACCTATCGAGTTAACAGGAACACCCCACCACCTATCGAGTTAACAGGAACACCCCACCACCTATCGAGTTAACAGACGCACCCCACCACCTATCGAGTTAACAGGAACACCCCACCACCTATCGAGTTAACAGACGCACCCCACCACCTATCGAGTTAACAGGAACACCCCACCACCTATCGAGTTAACAGGAACACCCCACCACCTATCGAGTTAACAGGAACACCCCACCACCTATCGAGTTAACAGGAACACCCCACCACCTATCGAGTTAACAGAAACACCCCACCACCTATCCAGGTCAGTAAGTAGGAATTGTCTGAAGTCTCTCACTCTGGCACAGAGATTTTCTGGAGGAGGGGGGAGGGTGCGGGGGATACACTGTGAGGTCAAATTTCCCCCTCAGAGGTCAGGGTGTCAGGACTTGTACAGAATCCCGATGCACACCTTGGGTGTGTGGCTGACCTCGTGATGATCTGGTGATCTATCTGGGTGGATCTCTGGAACAGCGAACCTTGCAAGTCAGCCTGGGGCCGAATGGAATATTCTGGCAGGCGCACATACTGAGAGATGTTTGTTAAAGAGGTGGACGGGGCTTATCCGAGGATGTGTGCTACCGGTTTATAAATTATTCTGTGGCTTTGCTGGAGGCAATCCGAACAGCAGGAAACAAGAACAATCACTCCCTTTGATGTAAATAAGTGTCGAAAGGTGTGGTAGGTGACTTGCCATCAAAGTTCCCCGATAGACGGATCAGCAAAAAACAGGAAAATCTCGCTGTGGTTACAGCTCAAAGATACCATTCAGCCCATCAAATCTGTGCTCGTTCTAGAGGCCAATTCCCACTGCCCACTGCCCTGTTCCCTCCCCATAGTCCTGTATCAATCCCAAAGTAATCCCTTCTGACAGTGCGGCACTCCCTCAGTACTGACCCTCCGACAGTGCGGCACTCTCTCAGCGCTGACCCTCTGACAGTGCGGCACTCTCTCAGCGCTGACCCTCTGACAGTGCGGCACTCCCTCAGTACTGACCCTCTGACAGTGCTGCACTCCCTCAGTACTGACCGTCTGACAGTGCTGCACTCCCTCAGTACTGACCCTCTGACAGTGCGGCACTCCCTCAGTACTGACCCTCTGACAGTGCGGCGCTCCCTCAGCACTGACCCTCTGACAGTGCGGCACTCCCTCAGTACTGACCTTCTGACAGTGCGGCACTCCCTCAGTACTGACCCTCTGACAGTGCGGGCACTCCCTCAGCACTGACCCTCTGACAGTGCGGCGCTCCCTCAGCACTGACCCTCTGACAGTGCGGCACTCCCTCAGTACTGACCTTCTGACAGTGCGGCACTCCCTCAGTACTGACCCTCTGACAGTGCTGCACTCCCTCAGTACTGACCCTCTGACAGTGCGGCACTCCCTCAGTACTGACCCTCTGACAGTGCGGCGCTCCCTCAGTACTGACCCTCTGACAGTGCGACACTCCCTCAGCACTGACCCTCTGACAGTGCGGCACTCCCTCAGTACTGACCCTCTGACAGTGCGGCGCTCCCTCAGCACTGACCCTCTGACAGTGCGGCGCTCCCTCAGCACTGACCCTCTGACAGTGCGGCACTCCCTCAGCACTGACCCTCTGACAGTGCAGCACTCCCTCAGTGCTGACCCTCTGACAGTGCGGCACTCCCTCAGTACTGACCCTCTGACAGTGCGGCACTCCCTCAGTACTGACCCTCTGACAGTGCAGCACTCCCTCAGTACTGACCCTCTGACAGTGCGGCACTCCCTCAGTACTGACCCTCTGACAGTGCAGCACTCCCTCAGTGCTGACCCTCTGACAGTGCGGCACTCCCTCAGTACTGACCCTCTGACAGTGCAGCACTCCCTCAGTACTGACCCTCTGACAGTGCAGCGCTCCCTCAGTACTGACCTTCTGACAGTGCGGCACTCCCTCAGTACTGACCCTCTGTCAGTGCGGCGCTCCCTCAGCGCTGACCCTCTGACAGTGCGGCACTCCCTCAGTACTGACCCTCTGACAGTGCGGCACTCCCTCAGCACTGACCCTCTGACAGTGCGGCACTCCCTCAGTACTGAAAGTGGGAGGGAGGGAGCTGTTGGATTATGGGGTTCAGATTGAGAGCGGACCTGAATCCATGACCTTCCCACCCGGAGACAAGAGGAGGGAGAGTACGAACTCTTGGCTCTCAATTCAGATATTCTATGGTGGGGAGAGGGTGTGAGGAGGCAAAGTGGGGCAGCAGTTTGAGGTGAACCCCCCCCGCCCCCCCCCCGTTTCAAAAAATGGTTCAGCCCATCCTTAAAGGGACAGTGCACCTCTGCTGGCCGCATGCACAAGTCTTGGAGGACAGTGTTTCCATCGATTCCGATCAGTACTGAGGGAGCACTGCACTGTCAGAACATTGCCCAGTCCATCACGCAAACCAGCCTCCCATTCATTGACTTTGTCTACACTTCCCGCTGCCTCAGAAAAGCAGCCAGCATAATCAAGGACCCCACGTACCCCGGACATTCTCTCTTCCACCGGGAAAAAGATACAAAAGTCCGAGATCACGTACCAACTAACTCAAGAATAGCTTCTTCCCTGCTGCTATCAGATCTTTGAATGGACCTGTGTACAGTTCTGGTCACCCTATTATAGAAAGGATATTATTGAACTAGAAAGAGTGCAGAAAAGATTTACTAGGATGCTCCCGGGACTTTATGGTTTGAGTCATAAGGAGAGGCTGGATAGACTGTGACTTTTTTCTCTGGAGCGTAGGAGGCTGAGGGGTGATCTTATAGAGGTCTATAAAATAATGAGGGGCATAGATTAGCTAGATAGTCAATATCTTTTCCCAAAGGTAGGGGAGTCTAAAACTAGAGGGCAGAGGTTTACGGTCTGTATGGCGTGCAAGAAACAATACTTTTCACTGTATATTAATACATGTGACAATAATAAATGAAATCAAGGTGAGAGGGGAGAGATACAGAAGTGTCCAGAGGGGCAATTTTTTCACACAGAGGGTGGTGAGTGTCTGGAACAAGCTGCCAGAGGTAGTAGTAGAGGCGGGTACAATTTTGTCTTTTAAAAAGCATTTAGACAGTTACATGGGTACAATGGGTATAGAGGGATATGGGCCAAATGCGGGCAATTGGGATTAGCTTAGTGGTTTAAAAAAAAGGGCGGCATGGACAAGTTGGGCCGAAGGGCCTGTTTCCGTGCTGTAAACCTCTATGACTCTGTGACCTTCCTCACATTAAGTTGATCTTTCTCTACACCCGAGCTCTGACTGTAACACGACATTCGGCACCCTCTCCTTTCCTTCTCCCTGTGTACTCTATGTATGTGACAATAATAAATCAAATTAAATCACCCGCCACTCTGCCTTGCGGGCACTGACTCAACACAGTGACACAGCAAGATCCCAAACCAGAATGACAAGACGCACATAGACATCTGCTCCGCTCCCTGGGCGTGTCAAATGACAGAGAATGTTCCGTGCACAATTGTTGTGTCAACATTGGCAGCTGGGAAGAGAATCCAGGGCAGGACATTGTCCCGGGTTTCACATGCCCACCTCCCTGCCACCCCCCTTCCACCCCCTGCCACCTCCATGCCACCCCCCTGCCCACCCCGCCACCCCCCTGCCCCCCCCGCCACCCCCCTGCCCCCCCCGCCACCCCCCCTGCCCCCCCGCCACCCCCCTGCCCCCCGCCACCCCCCTGCCCCCCCGCCACCCCTGCCCCCCCGCCACCCCCCTGCCCCCCCGCCCCGCCACCCCCCTGCCCCCCGCCACGCCACCCCCCTGCCCCCCCGCCCCGCCACCCCCCTGCCCCCGCCCCGCCACCCCCTGCCACCCCCTGCCAACTCCCTGCTGACTGCCAAGAGGGAGAAGGATTTTGGAGGGCAGAGCGAAGGGCATAAATGGGCTGAATGGCCTTGTGATAAAGGCAATGCATCAAAGCGAATGCCCCTTGAAGAAAGCCAAACAGCATGTGCCAATTAAATCTCGTTAAACAGGTTGATTGAGTCAGAGTGAGAAACGAGATCAAAGCTCTGATAAACATGAAGTAATTCTCAGATAACCTAATATCTCCCCCAACCCCCACTCTCTGACAGTGCGGCACTCCCTCAGCACTGACCCTCTGACAGTGCGGCACTCCCTCAGTACTGACCCTCCGACTGTGTGGCACTCCCTCAGTACTGACCCTCTGACTGTGCAGCACTCCCTCAGTACTGACCCTCTGACAGTGCGGCACTCCCTCAGTACTGACCCTCTGACAGTGCAGCACTCCCTCAGTACTGACCCTCTGACAGTGCAGCACTCCCTCAGTACTGACCCTCTGACAGTGCAGCACTCCCTCAGTACTGACCCTCTGACAGTGCAGCACTCCCTCAGCACTGACCCTCTGACAGTGCGGCACTCCCTCAGTACTGACCCTCTGACAGTGCGGCACTCCCTCAGTACTGACCCTCTGACAGTGCGGCACTCCCTCAGTACTGAAAGTGGGAGGGAGGGAGCTGTTGGATTATGAGGTTCAGATTGAGAGCGGACCTGAATCCATGACCTTCCCACCCGGAGACAAGAGGAGGGAGAGTACGAACTCTTGGCTCTCAATTCAGATATTCTATGGTGGGGAGAGCGTGTGAGGAGGCAAAGTGGGGCAGCAGTTTGAGGTGAAACCCCCCCCCCTTTCAAAAAATGGTTCAGCCCATCCTTAAAGGGACAGTGCACCTCTGCTGGCCGCATGCACAAGTCTTGGAGGACAGTGTTTCCATCGATTTCGATCAGTACTGAGGGAGCACTGCACTGTCAGAACATTGCCCAGTCCATCACGCAAACCAGCCTCCCATTCATTGACTTTGTCTGCACTTCCCTTTGCCTCAGAAAAGCAGCCAGCAAAATCAAGGACCCCACGTACCCCGGACATTCTCTCTTCCACCGGGAAAAAGATACAAAAGTCCGAGATCACGTACCAACTAACTCAAGAATAGCTTCTTCCCTGCTGCCATCAGATCTTTGAATGGACCTGTGTACAGTTTTGGACACCCTATTACAGAAAGGATATTATTAAACTAGAAAGAGTGCAGAAAAGATTTACTAGGATGCTACCGGGACTTGATGGATTGAGGTATAAGGAGAGGCTGGATAGACTGGGACTTTTTTCTCTGGAGCGTAGGAGGCTGAGGGGTGATCTTATAGAGGTCTATAAAATAATGAGGGGCATAGATTAGCGAGATAGTCAATATCTTTTCCCAAAGGTAGGGGAGTCTAAAACTAGAGGGCATAGGTTTACGGTCTGTACGGCGCGCAAGAAACAATACTTTTCACTGTATATTAATACATGTGACAATAATAAATGAAATCATGGTGAGAGGGGAGAGATACAAAAGTGTCCAGAGGGGCAATTTTTTCACAGAGGGTGGTGAGTGTCTGGAACGAGCTGCCAAAGGTAGTAGTAGAGGCGGGTACAATTTTGTCTTTTAAAAAGCGTTTCGATAGTTACATGGATATGATGGGTACAGAGGGACATGGGCCAAATGCGGGCAATTGGGTCTAGCTTAGTGGTTTAAAAAAAAGGGTGGCATGGACAAGTTGGGCCGAAGGGCCTGTTTCCATGCTGTAAACCCCCATGACTCTGCGACCTACCTCACATTAAGTTGGTCTTTCTCTACACTCGAGCTCTGACTGTAACACGACATTCGGCACCCTCTCCTTTCCTTCTCCCCTGTGTACTCTATGTATGTGACAATAATAAATCAAATTAAATCACCCGCCACTCTGCCTTGCGGGCACTGACTCAACACAGTGACACAGCAAGATCCCAAACCAGAATGACAAGACGCACATAGACATCTGCTCTGCTCCCTGGGCGTGTCAAATGACAGAGAATGTTCCGTGCACAATTGTTGTGTCAACATTGGCAGCTGGGAAGAGAATCCAGGGAAGGACATTGTCCCGGGTTTCACATGCCCACCTCCCTGCCACCCCCCTGCCACCCCCCTGCCCCCCCGCCACCCCCCTGCCCACCTCCCTGCCACCCCCCCTGCCACCCCCCCTGCCACCCCCCCCTGCAGCCCCCCCCTGCCGCCCCCCCTGCCACCCCCCCCGCCACCCCCCTGCCACCTCCCTGCTGACTGCCAAGAGGGAGAAGGATTTTGGAGGGCAGAGCGAAGGACATAAATGGGCTGAATGGCCTTGTGATAAAGGCAATGCATCAAAGCGAATGCCCCTTGAAGAAAGCCAAACAGCATGTGCCAATTAAATCTCGTTAAACAGGTTGATTGAGTCAGAGTGAGAAACGAGATCAAAGCTCTGATAAACATGAAGTAATTCTCAGATAACCTAAATATCTCCCCCAACCCCCACCCCCACTCTCTGACAGTGCGGGACTCCCTCAGTACTGACCCTCTGACAGTGCGGCACTCCCTCAGTACTGACTCTCTGACAGTGCGGGACTCCCTCAGTACTGACCCTCTGACAGTGCGGCACTCCCTCAGTACTGACCCTCTGACAGTGCGGCACTCCCTCAGTACTGACCCTCTGACAGTGCGGCACTCCCTCAGTACTGACCCTCTGACAGTGCGGCACTCCCTCAGCACTGACCCTCTGACAGTGCGGTACTCCCTCAGTACTGACCCTCTGACAGTGCGGCACTCCCTCAGTACTGACCCTCTGACAGTGCAGTGCTCCCTCAGCACTGACCCTCTGACAGTGCAGCACTCCCTCAGTACTGACCCTCTGACAGTGCGGCACTCCCTCAGTACTGACTCTCTGACAGTGCAGCACCCCCTCAGTACTGACCCTCTGACAGTGCAGCACTCCCTCAGTACTGACCCTCTGACAGTGCTGCACTCCCTCAGTACTGACCCTCTGACAGTGCGGCACTCCCTCAGTACTGACCCTCTGACAGTGCGGCACTCCCTCAGTACTGACCCTCTGACAGTGCGGCACTCCCTCAGCACTGACCCTCTGACAGTGCGGAATGTCCCAGGTCGCTTCACATTCACACTTGAGGAGACGTGGACCAATGACGTCTCCAATGAAGAGGTCAGTTATTTTAAAGTGTGTTAAAGAAGGAGAGAGAGAGACAGAGTGAGACAAGAGAGAGAGAGAGAGAGACAGAGCGAGACAAGAGAGAGAGAGAGAGAGAGAGACAGAGCGAGACAAGAGAGAGACGGAGAGAGAGAGACACAGAGACAGGGAGAGAGAGAGAGACAGAGCGAGACGAGAGAGAGACAGAGACAGGGAGGGAGAGAGAGAGACACAGAGAGAGAGAGGTGGAGAGGTTTAGTTCAAAGTTTATTTATTCGTGTCACAAGTAGGCTTGTTACTGTGAAAATCCCCAAGTCCCCTCACTCCGGCGCCTGTTCGGGTACACTGAGGGAGAATTTAGCATGGACAATGCACCCTAACCAGCACGTCTTTTGGAGCGGGGGAGGAAACCGGAGCACCCGGAGGAAACCCACGCAGCCACAGGAAGACTGTGCAAACTCCGCACGGACAGTGACCGAAGCCAGGAATCGAACCCAGGTTCCTGGCGCTGTGAGGCAGCAGTGCGAACCACTGTGTCACCGTGCCTTCAACAGGGAGGGGATTCCAGCACTCAGGGCATTCCAGGCAGCAGAAGGCACGGCCGCCAATGGTGGAGTGATGGGAATCGGGGGATGCTCAAGAGGCCGGAATTGGAGGAGCGCAGAGATCTCGGAGCGTTGTAGGGACTGGAATCGGTTACAGAGATAGGGCGGGCTGTAGGGCCTGGAGGATGATGCAGAGCCAGGGAAGGGTTTGCGAATTGGAGGAGGCTACGGAGTTAGGGAGGGTTGTAGGAGCTGGAGGATGATGCAGAGTTAGGGAGGGTTGTAGGGGCTGGAGGATGATGCAGAGTTAGGGAGGGTTGTAGGGGCTGGAGGATGATGCAGAGATAGGGAGTGTTGTAGGGGCTGGAGGATGATGCAGAGATAGGGAAGGGTTTGGAAACTGGAGGAGGTTACAGAGTTAGGGAGGGGTGTAGAGACTGGAGGAGGATGCAGATATAGGGAGGGTTGTAGGGGCTGGAGGAGGTTACAGAAATAGGGAGGGATGTAGGGGCTGGAGGAGGTTACAGAGATAGGGAGGGGGTGTAGGGGCGGTAGGAGGTTACAGAGATAGAGAGGGGTGTAGGGGTTGGAGGCGGTTACAGAGATAGGGAGGGGTGTAGGGGTTGGAGGTGGTTACAGAGATAGGGAGGGGTGTAGGGGCTGGAGGAGGTTACAGAGATAGGGAGGGGTGTAGGGGTTGGAGGAGGTTACAGAGATAGGGAGGGGTGTAGGGGTTGGAGGTGGTTACAGAGATAGGGAGGGGTGTAGGGGTTGGAGGAGGTTACAGAGATAGGGAGGGGGTGTAGGGGCTGGAGGAGGTTACAGAGATAGGGAGGTGGTGTAGGGGCTGGAGGAGGTTACAGAGATAGGGAGGGGGGTGTAGGGGCTGGAGGAGGTTACAGAGATAGGGAGGGTTGTACAGGGCTGGAGGAGGTTACAGAGATAGGGAGGGGGTGTAGGGGCTGGAGGAGGTTACAGAGATGGGGAGCGGTGTAGGGGCTGGAGGAGGTTACAGAGATAGGGAGGGGTGTAGGGGCTGGAGGAGGTTACAGAGATAGGGAGGGGTGTAGGGGCTGGAGGAGGATGCGGAGATAGTGATTGGTCCAGGCAGGATGTGAGTGTAGTAAATGGAGCAGGAGATGATCTGGGAGCGAGGGTTGGGGGGGCGGGGGGGAGGGGGGAGGTGGAGAGGGGGGGGAGGTGGAGGTGGGGGGGTGGGGGGGGGGGGTGGAGGAAGAGGAAGTGGAGGCAGGGGGTGGGGTGCATTGCAGAAGGATCTTTACGTGGTGATGCCTGTTGTAGTCGCTTTGCTCCAGCAGGATGAGGAGGGGGAACTGACATCAGAAAGGACAGGGTTCGTTACAGGAAACCCAAACATTTCTATTTGCAAAGCAAATCAGCTGGATTGTAGAGAGCTGTCCAGAGAGTGGATTGTGTGGGACGAGTTCAGCAAGATTTGCTTTGCAAATATCTAATCCCATGCTCCGGAGTTCCAGAAATGTGATCACTGCAAACTGTGGAGGATTGGATTCCCAGAGACTGCATTGGATTTGTGTTTGACTCATTCCCAATGGACCCATCACTCCTCAAACCTCCAATCCACTCACTCAATCCAGTGTCAGCCCCTTCGCCAGTAACACAGGCCCCCCCTGCAGCCCCCTCCCCCCAACCCCCCCACTCCATTACCCCGGCATTAATGGAGGGCTTCACTGTCAGAGGGTCAGTGCTGAGGGAGTGCTGCATAGTCAGAGGGTCAGTACTGAGGGAGTGCCGCACTGTCAGAGGATCAGTACTGAGGGAGTGCCGCACTGTCAGAGGGTCAGTACTGAGGGAGTGCCGCACTGTCAGAGGGTCAGTACTGAGGGAGTGCTGCACTGTCAGAGGGTCAGTACTGAGGGAGTGCCGCACTGTCAGAGGATCAGTACTGAGGGAGTGCCGCACTGTCAGAGGGTCAGTGCTGAGGGAGTGCCGCACTGTCAGAGGGTCAGTACTGAGGGAGTGCTGCACTGTCAGAGGGTCAGTACTGAGGGAGTGCCGCACTGTCAGAGGGTCAGTACTGAGGGAGTGCTGCTCTGTTGGAATCAGGTTTAATGCCAGTTTTCCTGTCTTGTGTTCCCAGGTTTCCTGATGCAGTGACCTCCGACCTCCAGGCAGCTGAGGAGCGGGTTCCGTGGGCAGAGTTGACGACCCCTCCCCAAGGAAGAATGATAGACCTGGCGATGGGATTGGGTGTTGAGTTGGGTGGGCAGAATAACGGACCCTCTACGGCGAGTGTATCCCGGGATACACCAATCACAGACTGCCGTTCAATCGCTTGCGTCTCATTGGACAATGCTGATGATGTCACATCAAGGAACAACATGAAAAACTTACTGAATGGCGGTTCTGATCGATTCAGGCAGGTATGTCCGATCCTCCCTCCTGCTCACTATCAGAGGGGGGTTTTCCAGGATTTAGACCCAGTGACAGTGAAGGAACGGCCGATATATTTCCAAGTCGGGATGGTGAGTGACTCGGAGGGGAGCCTCCAGGTGGGGGTGTTCCCAGGTATCTGCTGCCCTTGTCCTTCTAGATGGTAGCGGTCGTGGGTTTGGAAGGTGCTGCCTAAGGAGCCTTGGTGAGATGCTGCAGTGCATCTTGTAGACGGTACACACGGCTGTCACTGTGCGTCGGGGGTGGAGGGAGTGGATGTTTGTGGTTAGCGTGTCGATCAAGCGGGGCTGCTTTGTCCTGGATGGTGTCGAGCTTCTTGAGTGTTGTTGGAGCTGCACCCATCCAGGCAAGTGGGGAGTTTTCCATCACACTCCTGACTTGTGTCCTTGGAGATGGTGGACAGAATTTGGGGAGTCAGGAGGTGAGTTATTCACCGCAGGATTCCCAGCCTCTGACCTGCTCTGGGAGCCACTGTGTTTATCTGGCTGGGTCCAGTTCAGTTTCTGGTCATTGGTAACCCCCAGGATGTTGATAGTGAGAGATTCAGCAATGGTGATGCCATTGAATGTCAAGGGAGTTGATGATTTAGGAGTGAATTTGATGGGGAGCAAGCTATCCTAGATCTGGTCCTGTGTAATGAACAGGGATAATTAATGATCTTACAGTTAGGGATCCTCTCGGAAGACGCAATCACAGTATGGTTGAATTTCAAATACAGATGGAGCAGTAAGAAGGTAAAATCCAATACCAATGTCTTGTGCTTAAACAAAGGAGACTACAATGGGATGAGGGAGGCATTGGCTAAGGTAGACTGGGAGCAAAAACTTTATGGTGGGACAATTGAGGAACAGTGGAGGACTTTCAAAGCGATCTTTCACAGTGCTCAGCAAAAGTATATACCAGTGATAAGGAAGGACTGTAGAAAAAGAGATAATCAGCCATGGATATCTAAGGAAATAAAGGAGGGATCAAATTGAAAGAAAATGCATACAAAGTGGCAAAGATTAGTGAGAAACTAGAGGATTGGGAAATCTTTAAAGGTCAACAGAAAGCCATGAAAAAAGCTATAAAGAAAAGTAAGGTGGATTATGAGAGTAAACTCTTTCAGAATATAAAAACAGATAGCAAAAGTTTCGACAAATATATAAAACGAAAAAGAGTGGCTAAAGTAAACATTTGTCCTGAGGCTGAGAAGGGAGATGTAATAACTGGAAATGAGAAAATGGCTGAGGCATTGAACAGGTATTTTGTGTCGGTCTTCACAGTGGAAGACACAAATAACATGCCGAAAATTGATGACAGGAAGGCTATGGCGGGTGAGGACCTAGAAACTATCATTATCACGAAAGAGGTAGTGTTGGGCAAGCTAATGGAGCTAAAGGTAGGCAAGTCTCTTGGCCCTGATGGAATGCATCCCAGGGTACTAAAAGAGATGGCGGGAGAAATAGCAAATGCACTAGTGGTAATTTACCAAAATTCGCTGGCGTGGTTCCCACAGATTGGAAAACAGCAAATGTGACGCCACTGTTTAAAAAAGGAGCTAGACAAAACTAGGGTAGCTATAGGCCGGTTAGCTTAACTTTTGTATTCGGGAGAAATGCTTGAATCTATCATCAAGGAAGAAATAGCGAGACATCTGGATATAAATTGTCCCATTAGTAAAACGCAGCATGGGTTCATGAAGGGCAGGTCAAGTTTGATTAATTTGGTGGAATTCTTTGAGAACATTACATGCGCAGTGACAATGGGGAACCTGTGGATGTGGTGTATCTGGATTTCCAGAAGGCATTTGAAAAGGTGCCACATCAAAAACTGCTACATAAGATAAAGGTGCACGGTGTTACGGGTAATGAATTAGCATGGATAGAGGATTGGTTAACCAGCAGAAAGCAAAGAGTGGGGATAAATGGGTGTTTTTCTGGTTGGCGATCAGTGACTAGTGGTGTGCCTCAGGGATCAGTGTTGGGACTGCAATTGTTTACGATTTACACAGATGATTTGGAGTTGGGAACCAAGTGTAATGTATCAAAATTCGCAGATGACACTAAGATGAGTGGCAGAGTAAAGTGTGCAGAGGACGCTGAAAGTCTGCAAAGGGATATAGATAGTCTAAGTGAGTGGGCGAGGGTCTGGCAGATGGAGTACAATGTTGGTAAATGTGAGGTCATCCATTTTGGTAGGAATAACAGCAAAATGGACTATTATTTAAATGGTAAAAAATTGCAGCATGCTGCTGTGCAGAGGGACCTGGGTGTCCTTGTGCAGGAATCTCAAGGAGTTGGTTTGCAGGTGCAGCAGGTAATTAAGAAGGCAAATAGAATTTTGTCCTTTATTGCTAGAGGGATGGAGTTTAAAAACAGCGAGATTATGTTGCAGCTGTATAAGGTGCTGGTGAGGCCACACCTGGAGTGCTGTGTACAGTTTTGGTCTCCTTACTTGAGAAAGGATATACTGGCACTGGAGGGGGTGCAGAGGAGATTCACGAGGTTGATTCCAGAGTTGAGAGGGTTGGCTTATGAGGAGAGACTGAGTAGACTGGGGCTATACTCATTGGAATTCAGAAGAATGAGGGGAGATTTATAGAAACATAAGTTTATGAAGGGAATAGACAAGATAGAAACAGGGAAGTTGTTTCCACTGGCGGGTGAAACTAGAACAAGGGGACATGGCCTCAAAATAAGGGGAAGCAGATTTAGAACTGAGTTGAGGAGGAACTTCTTCACACAAAGGGTTGTGAATCTGTGAAATTCCCTGCCCAGTGAAGCAGTTAATGCGACCACATTGAATGTCTTTAAGACACCTTGGGGGGCTTATACAGCGAGGCAATATGGGTAGAGCTCAGGAAATGGAAGGGTGTAGTCACAATGTTGGGGGTGTACTATAGGCCACCCAACTGCAAGCGGGAGATAGAGGAACAGATATGTAGGCAGATTTTGACAAGGTGTAAAAATAACAGTTGTTGTGGTGGGAGATTTTAACTTCCCCTATATTGACTGGGACTCACTTAGTGCTCGGGGTGTGGATGGGGCTGCGTTTGTAAGGAGCATCCAGGAGGGCTTCTTGAAACAGTATGTAGATAGTCCAACTTGGGAAGGGGCCATACTGGACCTGGTATTGGGGAATGAGCCCGGCCAGGTGGTCGATGTTTCAGTAGGGGAGCAGTTGGGAAACAGTGATCACAATTCAGTAAGCTTTAAGGTACTGATGGATAAAGATAAGTGTCGTCCTCAAGTTGAGGTGCTAAATTGGGGGAAGGCTAATTACAACAATATTAGGCAGGAACTGAAGAATGTAGATTGGGGGCAGATGTTTGGGGGCAAATCAACATCTGGCATGTGGGAGGCTTTCAAGTGTAAGTTGATAGGGATTCAGGACCAGCACATTCCTGTAAGGATGAAGGATAAATATGGCAAGTTTTGGGAACCTTGGATAACGAGAGATATTGTGAGCTTAGTCAAAGAGAAAAAGGAAGGATTTGTCAAAGCTAGGAGGCTGGGAACACACGAAGCAAGTGTGGAATACAAGGAAAGTAGAAAGAAACTTAAGCAAGGAGTAAGGAGGGCTAAAAGAGGTCACGAAAAATCATTGGCCAGCAGGATTTAGGAAAATCCCAAAGCTATTTATACATATATATAAAGAGCAAGAGGGTAGCCAGGGAGAGGGTTGGCCCACTCAAGGACGGAGGAGGGAATCTATGTGTGGAGCCAGAGGAGATGGGCGAGGTATTAAATGAATACTTTGCGTCAGTATTCACCAAAGAGAAGGACTTGGTGGATGATGAACATAGAACATAGAACATTACAGCGCAGAACAGGCCCTTCGGCCCACGATGTTGCACCGACCAGTTAAAAAAAAAACTGTGACCCTCCAACCTAAACCAATTTCTTTTCGTCCATGAACCTATCTACGGATCTCTTAAACGCCCCCAAACCAGGCGCATTTACTACTGATGCTGGCAGGGCATTCCAATCCCTCACCACCCTCTGGGTAAAGAACCTACCCCTGACATCGGTTCTATAACTACCCCCCCTCAATTTAAAGCCATGCCCCCTCGTGCTGGATTTCTCCATCAGAGGAAAAAGGCTATCACTATCCACCCTATCTAAACCTCTAATCATCTTATATGTTTCAATAAGATCCCCTCTTAGCCGCCGCCTTTCCAGCGAAAACAATCCCAAATCCCTCAGCCTCTCCTCATAGGATCTCCCCTCCATACCAGGCAACATCCTGGTAAACCTCCTCTGCACCCTCTCCAAAGCCTCCACATCCTTCCTGTAATGTGGGGACCAGAACTGCACACAGTACTCCAAGTGCGGCCGCACCAGAGTTGTGTACAGTTGCAACATAACGCTACGACTCCTAAATTCAATCCCCCTACCAATAAACGCCAAGACACCATATGCCTTCTTAACAACCTTATCTACTTGATTCCCAACTTTCAGGGATCTATGCACACATACACCTAGATCCCTCTGCTCCTCCACACTCCACAGAGTCTGGGAAAGGATGTGTAGATAGTTTGAGTCATGTTGAGATCAAAAAGGAGGAGGTATTGGGGTTCCTGAGAAACATTAAGGTAGACAAGTCCCCAGAGCCTGATGGGATATACCCCAGAATACTGAGAGAGGCAAGGAAGGAAATTGCTGGGGCCTTGAGAGAAATCTTTGTATCCTCATTAGCTACAGGGAAGGTCCCAGAGGATTGGAGAATAGCCAATGTTGTTCCTTTGTTTAAGAAGGGTAGCAAGAATAATCCAGATAATTACAGGCCGGTGAGCCTTACATCAGTGCTAGGGAAATTATTGGAGAGGATTCTTCGAGACAGGATTTATTCCCACTTGGAAATAAGTGGATGTATTAGCGAGAGATAACATGGTTTTGTGGAGGGGAGGTCGTGTCTCACAAACTTGATCGAGTTTTTCGAGGAAGTGACGAAGATGATTGATGAGGGTAGGGCAGTGGATGTTGTCTACATGGACTTCAGTAAGGCCTTTGACAAGGTCCCTCATGGCAGACTGGTGCAGAAGGTGAAGTCGCATGGGATCAGAGGTGAGCTGGCAAGGTGGATACAAAACTGACTCGGTCAAAGAAGACAGAGGGTAGCAGTGGAAGGGTGCGTTTCTGAATGGAGGGCTGTGACAAGTGGTGTTCCTCAGGGATCAGTGCTGGGACCTTTGCTGTTTGTAATATATATAAATGATTTGGAGGAAAATGTAACTGGATTGATTAGTAAGTTTGCGGACGACACAAAGGTTGGTGGATTTGCGGATAGCGATGAGGACCATCAGAGGATACAGCACGATATAGACCAGTTGGAGACTTGGGCAGAGCGATGGCAGATGGAGTTTAATTCGGACAAATGTGAGGTAATGCATTTTGGAAGGTCTAATACAGACAGGAAATATACAGTAAATGGCAGAACCCTTCAGAGTATTGATAGGCAGAGGGATCTGGGTGTACAGGTACACAGGTCACTGAAAGTGGCAATGCAGGTGGAGAAGGTAGTCAAGAAGGCATACGGCATGCTTGCCTTCATCGGTCGGGGCATTGAGTTTAAAAATTGGCAAGTCATGTTGCAGCTTTATGGAACCTTAGTTAGGCCGCACTGGGAATATAGTGTTCAATTCTGGTCGCCACACTACCAGAAGGATGTGGAGGCTTTGGAGAGGGGACAGAAAAGATTTACCAGGATGTTGCCTGGTATGGAGGGCATTAGCTATGAGGAGAGGTTGGAGAAACTCGGTTTGTTCTCACTGGAGCGACGGAGGTTGAGGGGCGACCTGATAGAAGTCTGCAGGATCATGAGAGGCATGGACAGAGTGGATAGTCGAAAGCTTTTTCCCAGGGTGGAAGAGTCAATTACTAGGGGGCACAGGTTTAAGGTGCGAGGTTTAAAGGAGATGCACGAGGCAGGTTTTTTACACAGAGGGTGGTGGGTGCCTGGAACTCGCTGCCGGGGGAGGTAGTGGAAGTGGATACGGTAGTGAGTTTTAAGGGGCGTCTGGACAAATACATGAATAGGATGGGAATAGAGGGATATGGTCCCCGGAAGGGTAGGGGGTTTTAGTTCAGTTGGGCAGCATGGTCGGTGCAGACTTGGAGGGCCGAAGGGCCTGTCCCTGTGCTGTAATTTTCTTTGTTCTTTGACAAGGATAGATAGATTTTTGAAAAGTAAAGGAATTAAGGGCGGGTAAGTGGAGCTGAGTCCACAAAAAGATCAGCCATGATCTTATTGAATGGCGGAGCAGGCTCGAGGGGCCAGATGGCCTACTCCTGTTCCTAGTTCTTATGTTCTGATATGTTAGTGGGTGTGTAATGGGGATATGATTGGGTTGATGGTGGTTTGGAGATGGGACACACATTCTAACACGCCTCTCTGTGAATGTCTTGTCTGTTTGAAGGGCCTGCCCGTCTCTGGGGAAGACACCAGTCGGCTAGACGGTAAGCCGTGCCAGACGGGGGCCCAGAAATCACAGACGAGCCTGTGTCTCACAGACCTGGAACGCCTGAGGGAGGAATTTGAACAGGAGGTAAGTCTGGTACACAGGGGGTCCGGCACGCACGGGGGTCTGATTGTCACCCTGCCTATCTCCAGGCCCTGCCAGTTGGACAACTTTGTCTCGACTGGGGATTGTGAATGTTTGGGGAGGAAGAGGCCACTCAGTCCCTCCTCTCTGCTAGCTCATTCCATAACATCATGGCTGATCTGATTATAATCTCGACCCAGCGTTCCTGCTGACCCCTCAATAACCTTTCACTCCCGATAGCTTTTCACCCCTCATTAATCGAGAATCCATCTCACTCTGCCTTATCCATATTTACAGACTCTGCCTTTTGAGGAAGAGAGTTCCGGAAACTCGCGCTCCGCCCCCCACTCTGCAACCTCTCACTGTTTAGAGAATAAATTTATTCTACATTCTTCCCGCCAAAAATTGGGGATTAGTGAAGGCGTCTTTCATCATGAACCCTCTGACAGTGCGGCACTCCCTCAGTACTGACCCTCTGACAGTGCGGCACTCCCTCAGTACTGACCCTCTGACAGTGCGGCACTCCCTCAGTACTGACCCTCTGACAGTGCGGCACTCCCTCAGTACTGACCCTCTGACAGTGCGGCACTCCCTCAGTACTGACCCTCTGACAGTGCGGCACTCCCTCAGTACTGACCCTCTGACAGTGCGGCACTCCCTCAGTACTGACCCTCTGACAGTGCGGTACTCCCTCAGTACTGACCTTCTGACAGTGCGGCACTCCCTCAGTACTGACCCTCTGACAGTGCGGCACTCCCTCAGTACTGACCCTCTGACAGTGCGGTACTCCCTCAGTACTGACCCTCTGACAGTGCGGCACTCCCTCAGTACTGACCCTCTGACAGTGCGGCACTCCCTCAGCACTGACCCTCTGACAGTGCGGCACTCCCTCAGTACTGACCCTCTGACAGTGCGGCACTCCCTCAGTACTGACCCTCTGACAGTGCGGCACTCCCTCAGTACTGACCCTCTGACAGTGCGGCACTCCCTCAGCACTGACCCTCCGACAGTGTGGCACTCCCTCAGTACTGACCCTCTGACAGTGCAGCACTCCCTCAGTACTGACCCTCTGACAGTGCAGCACTCCCTCAGTACTGACCCTCTGACAGTGCAGCACTCCCTCAGTACTGACCCTCTGACAGTGCAGCACTCCCTCAGTACTGACCCTCTGACAGTGCGGCACTCCCTCAGTACTGACCCTCTGACAGTGCGGCACTCCCTCAGTACTGACCCTCTGACAGTGCGGCACTTCCTCAGTACTGACCCTCTGACAGTGCGGCACTCCCTCAGTACTGACCCTCTGACAGTGCGGCACTTCCTCAGTACTGACCCTCTGACAGTGCGGCACTCCCTCAGTACTGACCCTCTGACAGTGCGGCACTCCCTCAGTACTGACCCTCTGACAGTGCGGCACTCCCTCAGTACTGACTCTCGGACAGTGCAGCACTCCCTCAGTACTGACCCTCTGACAGTGCGGCACTCCCTCAGTACTGACCCTCTGACAGTGCGGCACTCCCTCAGCACTGACCCTCTGACAGTGCGGCACTCCCTCAGTACTGGCCCTCTGACAGTGCGGCACTCCCTCAGTACTGACCCTCTGACAGTGCGGCACTCCCTCAGCACTGACCCTCTGACAGTGCGGCACTCCCTCAGTACTGACCCTCTGACAGTGCGGCACTCCCTCAGCACTGACCCTCTGACAGTGCGGCACTCCCTCAGTACTGACCCTCTGACAGTGCAGCACTCCCTCAGCACTGACCCTCTGACAGTGCGGCACTCCCTCAGGACTGACCCTCTGACAGTGTGGCACTCCCTCAGTACTGACCCTCTGACAGTGCGGCACTCCCTCAGTACTGACTCTCGGACAGTGCAGCACTCCCTCAGCACTGACCCTCTGACAGTGCGGCACTCCCTCAGTACTGACTCTCGGACAGTGTGGCACTCCCTCAGTACTGACCCTCTGACAGTGCGGCACTCCCTCAGCACTGACCCTCTGACAGTGCGGCACTCCCTCAGCACTGACCCTCTGACAGTGCGGCACTCCCTCAGTACTGACTCTCGGACAGTGCGGCACTCCCTCAGCACTGACCCTCTGACAGTGCGGCACTCCCTCAGTACTGACTCTCGGACAGTGTGGCACTCCCTCAGCACTGACCCTCTGACAGTGCGGCACTCCCTCAGTACTGACTCTCGGACAGTGTGGCACTCCCTCAGATCGGAACATTGAACTCAGTCTTTATTGTCTGTTTTCCTATCAGATGGAGGTGGAACTTGCTCTGGTCCAGGGGGAGCTTGTGGCTGAGTGTACGGAACTGGAAAGGGAGCAGCGCAATAAGGAGGCTCTTTGTACCCGCATTGCAGGCCTTGGACAGGCACTAGAGGCCGAGAAAGAGAAGGTAAGAACGTTCCGGATCAAACAGAGAAATTCTGTTCCCATTCCTCAGCCTCCCGCTCTCCCAAAAACTTCCCTCTATTCTGGCAATGTACAGGGAGCTTTACTCTGTATCTAACCCCGTGCTGTACCTGTCCTGGGAGTGTTTGATGGGGACAGTGTGGAGGGAGCTTTACTCTGTATCTAACCCGGTGCTGTACCTGTCCTGGGAATGTTTGATGGGGTCAGTGTAGAGGGTGCTTTACTCTGTATCTAACCCCGTGCTGTACCTGTCCTGGGAGTGTTTGATGGGGACAGTGTAGAGAGAGCTTTACTCTGTATCTAACCCCGTGCTGTACCTGTCCTGGGAGTGTTTGATGGGGACAGTGTAGAGGGAGCTTTACCCTGTATCTAACCCCGTGCTGTACCTGTCCTGGGAGTGTTTGATGGGGACAGTGTAGAGGGAGCTTTACTCTGTATCTAACCCCGTGCTGTATCTGTCCTGGGAGTGTTTGATGGGGACGGTGTAGAGGGAGCTTTACTCTGTATCTAACCCCGTGATGTACCTGTTCTGGGAGTGTTTGATGGGGACAGTGTAGAGGGAGCTTTACTCTGTATCTAACCCCGTGCTGTACCTGTCCTGGGCGTGTTTGATGGGGACAGTGTAGAGGGAGCTTTACTCTGTATCTAACCCCGTGCTGTACCTGTCCTGGGAGTGTTTGATGGGGACAGTGTAGAGGGAGCTTTACTCTGTATCTAACCCCGTGCTGTACCTGTCCTGGGAGTGTTTGATGGGGGAGAGTGTAGAGGGAGCTTTACTCTGTATCTAACCCCATGCTGTACCTGTCCTGGGAGTGTTTGATGGGGACAGTGTAGAGGGAGCTTTACTCTGTATTTAACCCCGTGCTGTACCTGTCCTGGGAATGTTTGATGGGGGACAGTGTAGAGGGAGCTTTACTCTGTCTCTAACCCCGTGCTGTGCCTGTCCTGGGAGTGTTTGATGGGGACAGTGTAGAGGAAGCTTTACTCTGTATCTAACCCGTGCTGTGCCTGTCCTGGGAGTGTTTGATGGGGACAGTGTAGAGGGAGCTTTACTCTGTATCTAACCCCGTGCTGTGCCTGTCCTGGGAGTGTTTGATGGGGACAGTGTAGAGGGAGCTTTACTCTGTATCTAACCCCGTGCTGTACCTGTCCTGGGAGTGTTTGATGGGGACAGTGTAGAGGGAGGTTTACTCTGTATCTAACCCCGTGCTGTGCCTGTCCTGGGAGTGTTTGATGGGGACAGTGTAGAGGGAGCTTTACTCTGTATCTAACCCCGTGCTGTGCCTGTCCTGGGAGTGTTTGATGGGGACAGTGTAGAGGGAGCTTTACTCTGTATCTAACCCCGTGCTGTACCTGTCCTGGGACATTGCTACGACATTGGGAAAGGCTTTGTTCACAATGTGATACTTTGATTTTCCTGATGTGAAGATGCGGGCGTTGGACTGGGGTAAACACAGTAAGAAGTTTCACAACATTTGGTTAAAGTCCAACAGGTTTATTTGGTAGCACGAGCTTACGGAGCACTGCCCCTTCATCAGGTGAGTGCATACACTTGATGAAGGGGAACGCTCCGAAAGCTTGTGCTACCAAATAAACCTGTTGGACTTGTAACCTGTTGTTGTGAAACTCCGAACTTTGATTTTGCTGACAGGTTGTGATCAGGTTCCTGCTCTGGGCTCAGTGGACTCTGTCTGCCATCTGGTGGCCTAATTGGGGACCGCAAGTCACCTCCCTCTGGTGGCCGGCTGAGGTACCGCAGTACTGATGGACACCATGGATTGTGGAAGAACAGATTTGGTCAATCTCATAAGGGAGCCATTCAGCTCGTCATCTCCATGCTAGCTCTCCAGGAGAACCCCATTGGTTGTCTGTGGATAAATACTATTTTAGCATCCATACAGGAACAGGAGGAGCCCCATTCAGCCCCTCGAGCCTGTTACACAGGAACAGGAGGAGGCCTCATTCAGCTCCCCTCGAGCCTGTTACACAGGAACAGGAGGAGGCCATTCAGCCCCTCGAGCCTGTTACACAGGAACAGGAGGAGGCCCCATTCAGCCCCCCTCGAGCCTGTTAGGCAGGAACAGGAGGAGGCCCCATTCAGCCCCCTTGAGCCTGTTACACAGGAACAGGAGGAGGCCCCATTCAGCCCCCCTCGAGCCTGTTACACAGGAACAGGAGGAGACCCCATTCAGCCCATCTCGAGCCTGTTACACAGGAACAGGAGGAGGCCCCATTCAACCCCCTCGAGCCTGTTACACAGGAACAGGAGGAGGCCCCATTCAGCCCCCCTCGAGCCTGTTACACAAGAACAGGAGGAGGCCCCATTCAGCCCCCCTCGAGCCTGTTACACAGGAACAGGAGGAGGCCCCATTCAGCCCCTCTCGAGTCTGTTGCACAGGAACAGGAGGAGGCCCCATTCAGCCCCTCTCAAGCACCAACTCCTCCGATTTTCAACCCCCGCTACAAAAGGAAATAGTTTCTCTCCATCGACCCGATCGAATCCTTTAATCATCTCAAACCCTTCGATTGGATCACCCCGGAATCTTCCGGACTGGAGGGGGACATGAGCCCAGTCTGTGTGAACCTGTTCTCGGAGTTTAACCCTTTCAGTCCCGGGATCGTTCTGATGAATCTGCAGCACTCCCACTCCCCCCCAACCCCCCCACACCTCCACCCGCTTCCCCCCCACACCCCGACAGGGACAACATCTCCTTCCTGGGGGATGGAGGGGCCCGAGCTGACCCCGATTACCCCAGATTCAGGGGTGCTGAGCTTAGCTTTATATAAATCCCTTTGCTTTGTAATCCTGTTCCATTAAGATCAGGGTCAACAGCCAAGAGCTTTGTTGGAATGATTTTTGTCGATGGTCTGTGATGTTGATGTGACCTGTGTCCTTTGGACCCCTCAATCTAAGAATAAATACAGCACAGGAACAGGCCCTTTGGCCCCCCAAGGCTGCGCCGATCCTGACGCCCGAACTATACTTAAAAAACCTTCTGCTCTTACTCGGTCCCTATCCCTCTATTTTCTCCCTATTCATGAACCCATCCAGATGCCTCTTAAATGTTGTTAATGTTCCAGCTTCCACCACCTCCTCTGGCAGCCCGTTCCAGCACCCACCACTCTCTGCGTGATAAACCTCCCCCTGCACATCTCCCTTAAACTCCCCCCCTCACACCATGAACCTGTGTTTCATAGAATAGAATTCATAGAAATCCTACAGTGCAGAAAGAGGCCATTCAGCCCATCGAGCCTGCGCCAACAACAATCCCACCCAGGCACTACCCCCAGAACCCCACATATTTACCCCGCTAATCCCGCTAACCTACACATCCCGGGACACTAAGGGGCAATTGAGAATGGCCAATGCACCTAACCAACATCTTTGGATTGTGGGAGGAAACTGGAGCACCCGGAGGAAACCCACGCAGACATGGGGAGAAGGTGCGGACTCCGCACAGACAGTGACCCAAGCCGGGATTCGAACCCAGGTCCCTGGCGCTGTGAGGCAGCAGTGCTAACCACTGTGCCACTGTGCTGCCCAACTGACATTTCCACCCTGGGAAAAAGCCTCTGACGATCCACCCTGTCTTTGCCTCTCATAGTTCTGTCCAGCTCTATCAGGTCTCCCCTCAGCCTCCATCTTTCCAGAGAATCTGTCAATCATTAAACCCCAGCCACCAGAAATCATCTTGAAATTTTATCTGATATTTTTGGAAGATAGTTGTGTAGCTGTATTCTGAGAGAAAGGATCTACAGGCACTTAGAGACGCAAGGACTGATTGGGGACAATCAGCATGGCTTTGTGAGTGGAAAATCATGTCTCACAATTTTTGAGTTTTTTGAAGGGGTAACCAAGAAGGTAGATGAGGGCAGTGCAGTTGATGTTGTCTACATGGACTTTAGCAAGGCCTTTGACAAGGTACCGCATGGTAGGTTGTTGCATAAGGTTAACTCTCATGGGATCCAGGGTGAGGTATCTAAATGGATACAAAATTGGCTTCTTGACAGAACAGTAAGAAGTCTCACAACACCAGGTTAAAGTCCAACAGGTTTATTTGGTAGCAAATACCATAAGCTTTCGGAGCACTGCTCCTTCGTCAGATGGAGTGGTCTCTGTTCTCAAACAGTGCACAGACACAGAAATCAAGTTACAGAATACTAATTAGAATGCAAATCTCTACAGCCAGCCAGCTCTTAAAGGTACAGATAATGTGGGTGGAGGGAGCATTCAACACAGGTTAAAGAGATATGTATTGTCTCCAGACAGAACAGCTGTTCTGTCTGGAGACAATACACATCTCTTTAACCTGTGTTGAATGCTCCCTCCACCCACATTGTGCATTTAAGAGCTGGCTGGCTGTAGAGATTTGCATTCTAATTAGTATTCTGTAATTTGATTTCTGTCTCTGTGCCCTGTTTGAGAACAGATTTCCACTCCATCTGACGAAGGAGCTGTGCTCTGAAAGCTTATGGTATTTGCTACCAAATAAACCTGTTGGACTTTAACCTGGTGTTGTGAGACTTCTTACTGTGCTTACCCCAGTCCAACGCCCGCATCTCCACATCATTCTTGACAGAAGCCAGAGGGTGATTGTAGAGGGTTGTTTTTCAAACTGGAGGCCTGTGACCAGCGGTGTGCCTCAGGGATCAGCGCTGAGCCCACTGTTATTTGTCATTTATATTAATGATTTGGATGCGAATATAGGAGGCATCATTAGTAAGTTTGCAGATGACACCAAGATTGGTGGCATAGTGGACAGTGAAGAAGGTTATCTCGGATTGCAACGGGATCTTGATCAATTGGGCCAGTGGGCTGACAAATGGCAGATGGAGTTTAATTTAGATAAATGTGAGGTGATGCATTTTGGTAGATTGAACCAGGGCAGGACTTACTCAGTTAATGGTAGGGCATTGGGGAGAGTTACAGATCTCGGGATACATGTTCATAGCTTCTTGAAAGTGGAGTCACAGGTGGACAGAGTGGTGAAGAAGGCATTCAGCATGCTTGGTTTCATCGGTCAGAACATTGAATACAGGAGTTGGAACGTCTTGTTGAAGTTGTACAAGACATTGGTAAGGCCACACTTGAAATACTGTGTACAGTTCTGGTCACCCTATTATAGAAAGGATATTATTAGACTAGAAAGAGTGCAGAAGAGATTTACTAGGATGTTACCGGGACTTGATGGATTGAGTTATAAGGAGTGGCTGGATAGACTAGGACTTTTTTCCCTGGAGCGTAGGAGGCTGAGGGGTGATCTTATAGAGGTCTATAAAATAATGAGGGGCATAGATCAGCTAGATAGTCAATATCTTTTCCCAAATGTAGGAGAGTCTAAAAGTAGAGGGCATAGGTTTAAGGTGAGAGGGGAGAGATACAAAGTGTCCAGAGGGGCAATTTTTTCACACAGAGGGTGGTGAGTGTCTGGAACAAGCTGCCAGAGGTAGTAGTAGAGGCGGATAGAATTTTGTCTTTTAAAAAGTGTTTAGACAGTTACATGGGTAAGATGGGTACAGAGGGATATGGGCCAAATGCAGGCAATTGGGACTAGCTTAGGGGTTTCAAACGAAAGGGCAGCATGGACAAGTTGGGCCGAAGGGCCTGTTTCCATCCAGTCAACCTCTATGATTCTATGACTCTGTTAGCGTGGGTGACAAACAGTTAGGCCTAATTTAGGCCTTGTGAGGTTGTATCACCCAACCGTCCCCTCCCTTAAGCTAGTAGATGGTGCAGCCCGTGGCACTGCAGCAGTCCCTGGGATCTACCATCCGGGAGTGAGGAGAGGGGTTTGCGGCCTAGTGGCCTGTCCCTCCCACACCAGCCTCTGGGCTTGCAGGCCGAAGAGGCCTGGGTTTTGACCTTTTGACTTTTCGCTTCCCGGGCCGGGTGAAGGGGCGGTGGGGGTGAGAGGTCACCCCTCCCCGCAAAAGGGGTTTTAATTGCGATTAATTCCACGTTGCAGGAGAAGGCGAAGGTGGATTGCGGGAGGCGGAAGATGGAGGAGGCTCGGGCGCGTCTCCGGGCTTCCCAGCGATGGTTCGAGGACCAGGCGGAGTCGGCGAAGGAGCAACTGAGGGAGCAACTGCAGGAGGTGAGCAGATTACAGCCTCGAACCAGCTACACCTCACTGCAACTCCCCCATAGATCAGATAGAATTATCACATTGAATATTAGTTCCATAGAACTTCCTGCACAGAAACAGGCCATTCAGCCCCTCTGCTCCACACGGGCCTCCTCCCATCCCCTCTCCATCCCACCCCATCACCACATTTTTCTATTCCTTTCTCCCTCGTATTTATCCAGTTTCCCCTTAAACACATCGATATTATTTATCTAACCAAGGGACATGGGGACTAGAACTGTGCACAGTGCTCCCAATGTGGTCTAACCGAGAGATATGGAGACCGGAACTGTGCACAGTGCTCCCAGTGTGGTCTAACTGAGGAATATGGAGACTGGAACTGTGCACAGTGCTCCCAATGTGGTCTAACCGAGGGATACGGAGACTGGAACTGTGCACAGTGCTCCCAATGTGGTCTAACCGAGGGATATGGAGACTGGAACTGTGCACAGTGCTCCCAATGTGGTCTAACCGAGGGATACGGAGACTGGAACTGTGCACAGTGCTCCCAATGTGGTCTAACCGAGGGATATGGAGACTGGAACTGTGCACAGTGCTCCCAGTGTGGTCTAACCAAGGGATATGGAGACTGGAACTGTGTACAGTGCTCCCAGTGTGGTCTAACCAAGGGATATGGAGACCGGAACTGTGCACAGTGCTCCCAGTGTGGTCTAACCAAGGGATATGGAGACTGGAACTGTGCACAGTGCTCCCAGTGTGGTCTAACCGAGGGATATGGAGACCGGAACTGCGCACAGTGCTCCCAGTGTGGGTCTAACCAAGGGATATGGAGACTGGAACTGTGCACAGTGCTCCCAGTGTGGGTCTAACCGAGGGATATGGAGACCGGAACTGTGCACAGCGTTTGCGGTGTTGTCTAACGGACAGGGTTTGACGTGACCCCAATGTTTTTGCATTGGTTCCCTGATGCATTAACCCTCTGCTGACTGGGATCTTGCTGTGCAGGAGGCTGAAGCTGTGGAGTTGGCGCAGAGGAATTTTGAGGATTTGGAATTTCAGTGCTTGGAGAAGGTGAGCAGGCTGGAGGAGGAGCGGGAGACACAGAATCTGCAGCTCGAGCGAGAGCTGGAACAGTGCGGGCAGAGAGAGGCCGACAGGAAGGTAAGGCGGGGGGAGGGGGTGGGGTGAGGGGAGGAGGCGGTGAGCGAGGGGAGGGGGGGTGAGCGAGGGGAGCGGGGGGGGGGAGCGGTGAGCGAGGGGAGCGGGGGGGGGGAGCGGTGAGCGAGGGGAGTGGGGGGAGGGGGGAGGGGGCGGTGAGCGAGGGGAGTGGGGGGAGGGGGCGGTGAGCGTGGGGAGTGGGGGGAGGGGGCGGTGAGTGGGGGGAGGGGGCGGTGAGTGGGGGGAGGGGGCGGTGAGTGGGGGGAGGGGGCGGTGAGTGGGGGGAGGGGGCGGTGAGTGGGGGGAGGGGGCGGTGAGTGGGGGGAGGGGGCGGTGAGTGGGGGGAGGGGGCGGTGAGTGGGGGGAGGGGGCGGTGAGTGGGGGGAGGGGGCGGTGAGTGGGGGGAGGGGGCGGTGAGTGGGGGGAGGGGGCGGTGAGTGGGGGGAGGGGGCGGTGAGTGGGGGGAGGGGGCGGTGAGCGTGGGGAGTGGGGGGGAGTGGTGAGCGTGGGGGGGAGGCAGGGGCTGGGGCGGGGGAGGGGGAGGGGGGTAGGGAACATGGGGGGAGGGGGGGGAGTCGAGGTGGGGAGTGGGCTGTTTATGGAGTATACGCCTTGGCTTCCCCACTCCACGAGATTTTTGCTTCAACACTTTCTAAACGGAGCCTCGCCTTCGATTCCAGGATGATACCGAGAGGCTGCTCAGACAGGGCAGGCGGTGGCCCAGTGGTATTCTCGCTAGGCTATTCACCCAGACACTCAGCCAATGTTCTGGGGACCCGGGTTCGATTCCCCCCACGGCAGACGGTGGAAGTTGAATTGAATAAAAAATATCTGGAATTAAGAATCTACTGATGATCCATTGCCGATTGTGGGAAAAACCCATCTGGTTCACTAATGTCCTTTAGGGAAGGAAATCTGCCGTCCTTACCTGGTCTGGCCTACATGTAACTCCAGAGCCACAGCAATGTGGTCGACTCTCAACTGCCCCTTGGGCAACGAGGGAGGGGCAATAAATGCTGCCCGGCCAGCGACGCCCGTGTCCCACAAATGAATAAAAAAAAGATTGGCAGAACAGTGGCGAATGGAATTTAACCCTGAAAAGTGTGAGGTGATGCGTTTGGACAGACTAATAAGGCAAGGGAATACACAGTGAATGATAGGACACTGGGAACTACAGAAGGCAGAGGTACCCTGGCGTGCGTGTCCAAAGATCTCTGAAGGCAGCGGGACGGGTGGGTAAGGTGGTTAAGACGACAACATGGGATTCTTGCATTCGTTATCTGAAGCTTAGAATATAGGAACGGGGAGGGTTATGATGGAGTGTATAAAACGCTGGTGAGGTCACAGCTGGAGTACTGTGTGCAGTTCTGGTCGCCACATTATAGGAAGGATGTGATTGCACTGGAGAGGGTGCGGAGGAGGTTCCCCAGCCTGGGCCGGAGCCTTTCAGCTCTGAAGCGAGTCTGGGTAGAGCTGGGGTTGTTTTCCTCGGAGAAAGCGAAGGGGAACCTGATCAAGGCCTACAAAATTATGAGGGGCGTGGATAGGGTGGACAGGAAGGAACTTTTCCTCTTAGCAGAGGGGTCAGTAACCCAGGGACAGAGATTTAAGAGGCAGGGGATTTGAGCAAGAACACTTTCAGCCAGAGGGTGATGGGAATCTGGAACTCGCTGCCTGAAAGGGTGGTAGAGGCGGGAACTCTCACAACTATTAAGAAGTGTTTAGATGAGCACTTGAAACACCCCCATAGCAAATAAGGTT
>NW_027593461.1:15000-17500 GCF_964213995.1 Mustelus asterias
GTGTGCGCGCGAGAGAGAGTGTGCGCGCGAGAGAGAGTGTGCGCGCGAGAGAGAGTGTGCGCGCGAGAGAGTGTGCGCGCGAGAGAGTGCGCGCGAGAGAGTGTGCGCGCGAGAGAGAGTGTGCGCGCGAGAGTGTGCGCGCGAGAGAGAGTGTGCGCGCGAGAGAGAGTGTGCGCGCGAGAGAGAGAGTGCGCGCGAGAGAGTGTGCGCGCGAGAGAGTGTGCGCGAGAGAGAGTGTGCGCGCGAGAGAGAGTGTGCGCGCGAGAGAGAGTGTGCGCGCGAGAGAGAGTGTGCGCGAGAGAGAGTGTGCGCGCGAGAGAGAGTGTGCGCGCGAGAGAGAGTGTGCGCGCGAGAGAGAGTGTGCGCGCGAGAGAGAGTGTGCGCGCGAGAGAGTGTGCGCGCGAGAGAGAGTGTGCGCGCGAGAGAGAGTGTGCGCGCGAGAGAGAGTGTGCGCGCGAGAGAGTGTGCGCGCGAGAGAGAGTGTGCGCGCGAGAGAGTGTGTGCGCGCGAGAGAGAGTGTGCGCGCGAGAGAGAGTGTGCGCGCGAGAGAGAGTGTGCGCGCGAGAGAGAGTGTGCGCGCGAGAGAGAGTGTGCGCGCGAGAGAGAGTGTGCGCGCGAGAGAGTGTGCGCGCGAGAGAGAGTGTGCGCGCGAGAGAGAGTGTGCGCGCGAGAGAGAGTGTGCGCGCGAGAGAGAGTGTGCGCGCGAGAGAGAGTGTGCGCGCGAGAGAGAGTGTGCGCGCGAGAGAGAGTGTGCGCGCGAGAGAGTGTGCGCGCGAGCGAGTGCGCGCGAGAGAGAGTGTGCGCGCGAGAGAGAGTGTGCGCGCGAGAGTGTGCGCGCGAGAGAGAGTGTGCGCGCGAGAGAGTGTGCGCGCGAGAGAGTGTGCGCGCGAGAGAGAGTGTGCGCGCGAGAGAGAGTGTGCGCGCGAGAGAGAGTGTGCGCGCGAGAGAGAGAGTGCGCGCGGGAGAGTGTGCGCGCGAGAGAGAGTGTGCGCGCGAGAGAGAGTGTGCGCGCGAGAGAGAGTGTGCGCGCGAGAGAGAGAGTGTGCGCGCGAGAGAGAGAGTGTGCGCGCGAGAGAGTGTGCGCACGAGAGAGTGTGCGCGCGAGAGAGAGTGTGCGCGCGAGAGAGTGTGCGCGCGAGAGAGTGTGCGCGCGAGAGAGAGTGTGCGCGCGAGAGAGAGTGTGCGCGCGAGAGAGTGTGCGCGCGAGAGAGAGTGTGCGCGCGAGAGAGAGTGTGCGCGCGAGAGTGTGCGCGCGAGAGAGAGTGTGCGCGCGAGAGAGAGTGTGCGCGCGAGAGAGTGTGCGCGCGAGTGAGTGTGCGCGCGAGAGAGTGTGCGCGCGAGAGTGTGCGCGCGAGAGAGAGTGTGTGCGCGCGAGAGAGTGTGTGCGCGAGAGAGAGTGTGTGCGAGAGTCTGTGTGCGAGAGAGAGTGTGTGTGCGAGAGAGTGTGTGTGCGAGAGAGTGTGTGTGCGAGAGAGAGTGTGTGTGCGAGAGTGTGTGCGCGAGAGAGTGTGTGCGCGAGAGAGAGTGTGTGTGCGAGAGAGAGTGTGTGTGAGAGAGAGAGAGTGTGTGAGAGTGCTTGAGAGAGAGTGTGTGTTTGGGAGAGAGTGTGTGTGTGTGAGAGAGTGTGTGTGAGGGAGAGGGAGTACGTGAGAGAGTGTGTGTGAGAGAGAGAGTGTGTGTGTGTGAGAGTGTGTGAGAGATTTTGTTTGTGTGTGTGTGTGTGAGAGAGAGTGTGAGTGTGTGTGTGAGAGAGCGCGAGAGAATGTGTGATAGAGAGTGTGTGTGCGAGAGTGTGTGTGTGACAGATAGTGTGTGTGTGAGAGAGTGAGAGAGAGTGTGAGAGAGAGAGTGTGAGTGTGTGTGAGAGAAAGCGCGAGAGAATGTGAGAGATTGAGAGTGTGTGTGAGAGAGTGTGTGTGTGTGACAGAGTTTAGGTGAGAGAGAGTGTGTGAGAGAGAGAGACAGAATGTGAGAATGTGTGTGTATGTGAGAGGGAGAGAGAGTGTGTGTGTGTGTGCGAGAGAGAGAGAGAGAGAGAGTGTGTGTGATAAAGAGAGTGTGTGTGACAGAGTGTATGTGAGAGAGAGTGTCAGAGAGAGAGAGTGTGTGTCTGAGAGAAAGAGTGTGCGCGCGAGAGAGAGTGTGCGCGCGAGAGAGAGTGTGCGCGCGAGAGAGTGTGTGCGCGCGAGAGAGAGTGTGCGCGCGAGAGAGAGTGTGCGCGCGAGAGAGAGTGTGCGCGCGAGAGAGAGTGTGCGCGCGAGAGAGAGTGTGCGCGCGAGAGAGAGTGTGCGCGCGAGAGAGTGTGCGCGCGAGAGAGAGTGTGCGCGCGAGAGAGAGTGTGCGCGCGAGAGAGAGTGTGCGCGCGAGAGAGAGTGTGCGCGCGAGAGAGAGTGTGCGCGCGAGAGAGAGTGTGCGCGCGAGAGAGAGTGTGCGCGCGAGAGAGTGTGCGCGCGAGCGAGTGCGCGCGAGAGAGAGTGTGCGCGCGAGAGAGAGTGTGCGC
>NW_027593461.1:25000-27500 GCF_964213995.1 Mustelus asterias
GAGAGAGTGTGCGCGCGAGAGAGAGTGTGCGCGCGAGAGAGAGTGTGCGCGCGAGAGAGAGTGTGCGCGCGAGAGAGAGTGTGCGCGCGAGAGAGAGTGTGCGCGCGAGAGAGAGTGTGCGCGCGAGAGAGAGTGTGCGCGCGAGAGAGAGTGTGCGCGCGAGAGTGTGCGCGCGAGAGAGAGTGTGCGCGCGAGAGTGTGCGCGCGAGAGAGTGTGCGCGCGAGAGAGAGTGTGCGTGCGAGAGAGAGTGTGCGCGCGAGAGAGAGTGTGCGCGCGAGAGAGAGAGTGCGCGCGGGAGAGTGTGCGCGCGAGAGAGAGTGTGCGCGCGAGAGAGAGTGTGCGCGCGAGAGAGTGTGCGCGCGAGAGAGAGAGTGTGCGCGCGAGAGAGTGTGCGCACGAGAGAGTGTGCGCGCGAGAGAGAGTGTGCGCGCGAGAGAGTGTGCGCGCGAGAGAGTGTGCGCGCGAGAGAGAGTGTGCGCGCGAGAGAGAGTGTGCGCGCGAGAGAGAGTGTGCGCGCGAGAGAGAGTGTGCGCGCGAGAGAGAGTGTGCGCGCGAGAGAGTGTGCGCGCGAGAGAGAGTGTGCGCGCGAGAGAGAGTGTGCGCGCGAGAGAGTGTGCGCGCGAGTGAGTGTGCGCGCGAGAGAGTGTGCGCGCGAGAGTGTGCGCGCGAGAGAGAGTGTGTGCGCGCGAGAGAGTGTGTGCGCGAGAGAGAGTGTGTGCGAGAGAGAGTGTGTGTGCGAGAGAGAGTGTGTGTGAGAGAGAGAGAGTGTGTGAGAGTGCTTGAGAGAGAGTGTGTGTTTGGGAGAGAGTGTGTGTGTGAGAGAGAGTGTGTGTGAGGGAGAGGGAGTACGTGAGAGAGTGTGTGTGAGAGAGAGAGTGTGTGTGTGTGAGAGTGTGTGAGAGATTTTGTTTGTGTGTGTGAGTGTGAGAGAGAGTGTGAGTGTGTGTGTGAGAGAGCGCGAGAGAATGTGTGATAGAGAGTGTGTGTGCGAGAGTGTGTGTGTGACAGATAGTGTGTGTGTGAGAGAGTGAGAGAGAGTGTGAGAGAGAGAGTGTGAGTGTGTGTGAGAGAAAGCGCGAGAGAATGTGAGAGATTGAGAGTGTGTGTGAGAGAGTGTGTGTGTGTGACAGAGTTTAGGTGAGAGAGAGTGTGTGAGAGAGAGAGACAGAATGTGAGAATGTGTGTGTATTGAGAGGGAGAGAGAGTGTGTGTGTGTGTGCGAGAGAGAGAGAGAGAGTGTGTGTGATAAAGAGAGTGTGTGTGACAGAGTGTATGTGAGAGAGAGTGTCAGAGAGAGAGAGTGTGTGTCTGAGAGAAAGAGTGTGCGCGCGAGAGAGAGTGTGCGCGCGAGAGAGAGTGTGCGCGCGAGAGAGAGTGTGCGCGCGAGAGTGCGCGCGAGAGAGAGTGTGCGCGCGAGAGAGAGTGTGCGCGCGAGAGTGTGCGCGCGAGAGAGAGTGTGCGCGCGAGAGAGAGTGTGCGCGCGAGAGAGAGTGTGCGCGCGAGAGAGAGAGTGCGCGCGAGAGAGTGTGCGCGCGAGAGAGTGTGCGCGCGAGAGAGTGTGCGCGCGAGAGAGAGTGTGCGCGCGAGAGAGAGTGTGCGCGCGAGAGAGAGTGTGCGCGCGAGAGAGAGTGTGCGCGCGAGAGAGAGTGTGCGCGCGAGAGAGAGTGTGCGCGCGAGAGAGAGTGTGCGCGCGAGAGAGTGTGCGCGCGAGAGAGAGTGTGCGCGCGAGAGAGAGTGTGCGCGCGAGAGAGAGTGTGCGCGCGAGAGAGAGTGTGCGCGCGAGAGAGAGTGTGCGCGCGAGAGAGAGTGTGCGCGCGAGAGAGAGTGTGCGCGCGAGAGAGAGTGTGCGCGCGAGAGAGAGTGTGCGCGCGAGAGAGAGAGTGCGCGCGAGAGAGTGTGCGCGCGAGAGAGTGTGCGCGAGAGAGAGTGTGCGCGCGAGAGAGTGTGCGCGCGAGAGAGTGTGCGCGCGAGAGAGAGTGTGCGCGCGAGAGAGAGTGTGCGCGCGAGAGAGAGTGTGCGCGCGAGAGAGAGTGTGCGCGCGAGAGAGAGTGTGCGCGCGAGAGAGAGTGTGCGCGCGAGAGAGTGTGCGCGCGAGAGAGAGTGTGCGCGCGAGAGAGAGTGTGCGCGCGAGAGAGAGTGTGCGCGCGAGAGAGAGTGTGCGCGCGAGAGAGTGTGCGCGCGAGAGAGAGTGTGCGCGCGAGAGAGTGTGCGCGCGAGAGAGAGTGCGCGCGCGAGAGAGTGTGCGCGCGAGAGAGAGTGTGCGCGCGAGAGAGAGTGTGCGCGCGAGAGAGAGTGTGCGCGCGAGAGAGAGTGTGCGCGCGAGAGAGTGTGCGCGCGAGAGAGAGTGTGCGCGCGAGAGAGAGTGTGCGCGCGAGAGAGAGTGTGCGCGCGAGAGAGAGTGTGCGCGCGAGAGAGAGTGTGCGCGCGAGAGAGAGTGTGCGCGCGAGAGAGAGTGTGCGCGCGAGAGAGAGTGTGCGCGCGAGAGAGAGTGTGCGCGCG
>NW_027593462.1:0-31895 GCF_964213995.1 Mustelus asterias
CGCGGGAGAGAGAGGAGGGAGAGCGCGGGAGAGAGAGGAGGGAGAGAGGGGAGGGAGAGCGCGGGGGAGAGAGGGGAGGGAGAGCGCGGGAGAGAGAGCGCGGGAGAGAGAGCGCGGGAGAGAGAGCGCGGGAGAGAGAGCGCGGGAGAGAGGGGAGGGAGAGAGGGAGGGAGAGAGGGGAGGGAGAGAGGGGAGGGAGAGAGGGGAGGGAGAGAGGGGAGGGAGAGAGGGGAGGGAGAGAGGGGAGGGAGAGAGGGGAGGGAGAGAGGGGAGGGAGAGAGGGGGAGGGAGAGAGGGGAGGGAGAGAGGGGAGGGAGAGAGGGGAGGGAGAGAGGGGAGGGAGAGAGGGGAGGGAGAGAGGGGAGGGAGAGAGGGGAGGGAGAGAGGGGAGGGAGAGAGGGGAGGGAGAGAGGGGAGGGAGAGAGGGAGGGAGAGAGGGGAGGGAGAGAGGGGAGGGAGAGAGGGGAGGGAGAGAGGGGAGGGAGAGAGGGGAGGGAGAGAGGGGAGGGAGAGAGGGGAGGGAGAGAGGGGAGGGAGAGAGGGGAGGGAGAGAGGGGAGGGAGAGAGGGGAGGGAGAGAGGGGAGGGAGAGAGGGGAGGGAGAGAGGGGAGGGAGAGAGGGGAGGAAGAGAGGGGAGGGAGAGAGGGGAGGGAGAGAGGGGAGGGAGAGCGCGGGAGAGAGAGGAGGGAGAGCGCGGAGAGAGGGGGAGAGCGCGGGAGGGAGAGTAGGGAGAGCGCGGGAGAGAGAGGAAGGGAGAGCGCGGAGAGAGGGGAGGGAGAGCGCGGGAGAGAGTGGAGGGAGAGCGCGGGAGAGAGTGGAGGGAGAGCGCGGGAGAGAGTGGAGGGAGAGCGCGGGAGAGAGAGGAGGGAGAGCGCGGAGAGAGAGGAGGGAGAGCGCGGAGAGAGAGGAGGGAGAGCGCGGGACAGAGAGAGGAGGGAAAGCGCGGGAGAGAAAGGAGGGAGGGCGCGGGAGAGAGAGGAGGGAGAGCGCGGAGAGAGTGGAGAGAGAGCGCGGAGAGAGTGGAGGGAGAGCGCGGGAGAGGGAGGAGGGGAGCGCGGGAGAGGGAGGAGGGAGAGCGCGGGAGAGAGAGGAGGGAGAGCGCGGGAGAGAGAGGAGGGAGAGCGCGGGAGAGAGAGGAGGGAGAGCGCGGGAGAGAGAGGAGGGAGAGCGCGGGAGAGAGAGGAGGGAGAGCGCGGAGAGAGAGAGGAGGGAGAGCGCGGGAGAGAGAGAGGAGGGAGAGCGCGGGAGAGAGAGAGGAGGGAGAGCGCGGGAGAGAGGAGGGAGAGCGCGGGAGAGAGGAGGGAGAGCGTGGGAGAGAGAGGAGGGAGAGCGTGGGAGAGAGAGGAGGGAGAGCGCGGAGAGAGTGGAGGGAGAGCGCGGGAGAGAGAGGAGGGAGAGCGCGGGAGAGAGAGGAGGGAGAGCGCGGGGAGAGAGGAGGGAGAGCGTGGGGAGAGAGGAGGGAGAGCGCGGGACAGAGAGAGGAGGGAGAGCGCGGGACAGAGAGAGGAGGGAGAGCGCGGGACAGAGAGAGGAGGGAGAGCGCGGGACAGAGAGAGGAGGGAGAGCACGGGACAGAGAGAGGAGGGAGAGCGCGGGACAGAGAGAGGAGGGAGAGCGCGGGACAGAGAGAGGAGGGGGAGCGCGGGACAGAGAGAGGAGGGGGAGCGCGGGACAGAGAGAGGAGGGAGGGCACGGGACAGAGAGGAGGGAGAGCGCGGGAGAGAGAGGAGGGAGAGTGTGGGAGAGAGAGGAGGGAGAGCGCGGGAGAGAGAGGAGGGAGGGCGCGGGAGAGAGAGGAGGGAGAGCGCGGGAGAGAGAGGAGGGAGAGCGCGGGAGAGAGAGGAGGGAGAGCGCGGGAGAGAGAGGAGGGAGAGCGCGGGAGAGAGAGGAGGGAGAGCGCGGGAGAGAGAGGAGGGAGAGCGCGGGAGAGAGGGAGGAGGGAGAGCGTGGGAGGGAGAGCGTGGGAGAGAGAGGAGGGAGAGCGTGGGAGAGAGTGGAGGGAGAGCGCAGGAGAGAGAGGAGGGAGAGCGCTGGAGAGAGGGAGGAGGGAGAGCGCAGCAGAGAGGGAGGAGGGAGAGCGCGGGAGAGAGGGAGGAGGGAGAGCGCAGAAGAGAGAGGGGAGGGAGAGCGCGGGAGAGAGAGGAGGGAGAGCGTGGGTGAAAGAGGAGGGATAGTGCAGGAGAGAGGAGGGAGAGGGAGGGGCAGCAGGGGCAATGGGAAGAGGGGCTGGGCAGAGGGGAGGGAGGTCTGAAGTGGCAGGGATGGGGGTGGTCCTGAGGTGACAGATCTGATGGGCCACCTTTGTACAAAAGAGTTATCGCACCAAAGGAAATATGTCACCGGCTTCCCAAATGGATGACATTGAGCGAGAGCTGATGGCAAAGGTTCGCACCATGGACCAGATGAGTACATTGGACAGTACATCTGACTCCAATGGCTCTTCATCCTCTTCTGAAGGGGGCATGGGGCCAAGGGACATGAGGCATCGCACGTGAGAGAGAAAGGGAAAGTGAGAGAGAGAGAGGGGGAAACGAAGGAGGAGCAAGGCGCTCAAGGGGGAAACTAATGGGAAAAGTGTCAATTAGGGAGCAGTTTAACAACTCAGCAACCTGATACAAGCAAAACAAACTGGTTCACAAGTGTCACAGCATCATCTGAGCTGGACAGACATCCTTGTACCATACACCACCTCACCTGAGCTGGACAGACGGCTTCACACAGTTTACATGCGATGCAACGTTCCTCGCCTGAGGGATATCTTCGCAGTGCATGCTCGCCTCTGAACCGAGGGCTCAGGGGTCCCTTCTCAAATGGGTAGTTAATAGTCGCTGGCTCCCGAAACAAGTAGCTCAAGGTCATTGCAAGCCCTGTACAAAATGGTCACCAGAATTCAGCAGTCACTGGGGTTACACAGACAATAACAGATCAATAATGTCTGACATTAGAGGGGGATGTAAAAGAGGTGGGGGAGTTGCACTACTGGTTAAGGAGAATATCACGGCTGTACTCCGGGAGGACACCTCGGAGGGCTCATACAGCAAGGCAATATGGGTAGAGCTCAGGAATAGAAAAGGTGCAGTCACAATGTTGGAGGTTTACTATAGGCCATCCAACTGCCAACGGGAGATTGAGGAACAGATATGTAGGCAGATTTTGGCAAGGTCTAAAAGTAACAGGGTTGTTGTGGTGGGAGATTTTAATTTCCTCTATATTGACTGGGACTCACATAGTGCTAGGGGCGTGGATGGAGCAGAGTTTGTAAGGAGCATCCAGGAGGGCTTCTTGAAACAGCATGTAGATAATCCAACTAGGGAAGGGGCCATACTAGACTTGGTATTGGGGAATGAGCCCGGCCAGGTGGTCGACGTTTCAGTAGGGGAGCAGTTCGGGAACAGTGACCACAATTCAGTAAGCTTTAACTTACTGATGGATAAAGATAAGTGTAGTCCTCAAGTTAAGGTGCTAAATTGGGGGAAGGCTAATTACAACAATATTAGGCAGGAACTGAAGAATGTAGATTGGGGGCAGATGTTTGAGGGCAAATCAACATCTGGCATGTGGGAGGTTTTCAAGTGTAAGTTGATAGGGATTCAGGACCGGCACATTCCTGTAAGGATGAAGGATAAGTATGGCAAGTTTTGGGAACCTTGGATAACGCGAGATATTGTGAACCTAGTCAAAGAGAAAAAGAAAGCATTTGTCAAAGCTAGGAGGCTGGGAACACACGAAGCAAGTGTGGAATACAAGGAAAGTAGGAAGAAACTTAAGCAAGGACTAAGGAGGGCTGAAAGGGGTCATGAAAAAGCATTGGCCAGCAGGATTAAGGAAAATCCCAAGGCTTTTTATACATATGTAAAGAGCAAGAGGGTAGCCATTGAGAGGGTTGGCCCACTCAAGGACAGGGAAGGGAATCTATGCGTGGAGCCAGAGGAAATGGGCGAGGTATTAAACTTGGAGGGAGTGCAGAGAAGGTTCACCAGGTTGATACCAGAGATGAGGGGTGTTGATTATGAGGAGAGACTGAGCAGATTGGGTTTGTACTCGTTGGAATTTAGAAGGCTGAGGGGGGATCTTGTAGAGACCTATAAGATAATGAAGGGGCCGGATAGGGTAGAGGTGGAGAGATTCTTTCCACTTAGAAAGGAAGCTAGAACTAGAGGGCACAGCCTCAAAATAAAGGGGGGTCAGTTTAGGACAGAGTTGAGGAGGAACTTCTTCTCTCAGAGGGTGGTGAATCTCTGAAATTCTCTGCCCACTGAAGTGGTGGAGGCTACCTCGCTGAATATGTTTAAATCACAGATAGATGGATTCCTGATCGGTAAGGGAATTAGGGGTTATAGGGATCAGGCGGGTAAGTGGAACTGATCCACTTCAGATCAGCCATGATCTTATTGAATGGCGGGGCAGGCTTGAGGGGCTAGTTGGCCTACTCCTGCTCCTATTTCTTATGTTCTTTTGAGTACTTTGCGTCAGTATTCACCAAAGAGAAGGACTTGGTGGATGATGAGTCTGGAAAAGGATGTGTAGATAGTTTGAATCATGTTGAGATCAAAAAGGAGGAGGTATTGGGATTCTTGAGAAACATTAAGATAGACAAGTCCCCAGGGCCTGATGGGATATACCCCAGAATACTGAGAGAGGCAAGAGAGGAAATTGCTGGGGCCTTGAGAGAAATCTTTAGAACATAGAACATAGAACATTACAGCGCAGAACAGGCCCTTCGGCCCACGATGTTGCACCGACCAGTTAAAAAAAAACTGTGACCCTCCAACCTAAACCAATTTCTTTTCGTCCATGAACCTATCTACGGATCTCTTAAACGCCCCCAAACTAGGCGCATTTACTACTGATGCTGGCAGGGCATTCCAATCCCTCACCACCCTCTGGGTAAAGAACCTACCCCTGACATCGGTTCTATAACTACCCCCCCTCAATTTAAAGCCATGCCCCCTCGTGCTGGATTTCTCCATCAGAGGAAAAAGGCTATCACTATCCACCCTATCTAAACCTCTAATCATCTTATATGTTTCAATAAGATCCCCTCTTAGCCGCCGCCTTTCCAGCGAAAACAATCCCAAATCCCTCAGCCTCTCCTCATAGGATCTCCCCTCCATACCAGGCAACATCCTGGTAAACCTCCTCTGCACCCTCTCCAAAGCCTCCACATCCTTCCTGTAATGTGGGGACCAGAACTGCACACAGTACTCCAAGTGCGGCCGCACCAGAGTTGTGTACAGTTGCAACATAACGCTACGACTCCTAAATTCAATCCCCCTACCAATAAACGCCAAGACACCATATGCCTTCTTAACAACCTTATCTACTTGATTCCCAACTTTCAGGGATCTATGCACACATACACCTAGATCCCTCTGCTCCTCCACACTATTCAAAGTCCTCCCGTTAGCCCTATACTCAACACATCTGTTATTCCTACCAAAGTGAATTACCTCACACTTCTCCGCATTAAACTCCATCCGCCACCTCTCGGCCCAACTTTGCAACCTGTCTAAGTCTTCCTGCAAACTACGACACCCTTCCTCACTGTCTACCACACCACCGACTTTGGTGTCATCAGCAAATTTGCTAATCCACCCAACTATACCCTCATCCAGATCATTAATAAATATTACAAACAGCAGTGGCCCCAAAACAGATCCCTGAGGTACACCACTTGTAACCGCACTCCATGATGAATATTTACTATCAACCACCACCCTCTGTTTCCTATCCGCTAGCCAATTCCTGATCCAATTTCCTAGATCACCCCCAATCCCATACATCTGCATTTTCTGCAGAAGCCTACCATGGTGAACCTTATCAAACGCCTTACTAAAATCCATATATACCACGTCCACTGCCTTGCCCCCATCCACCTCCTTGGTCACTTTCTCAAAAAACTCAATAAGGTTAGTAAGGCACGACCTACCTGCCACAAAACCATGCTGACTATCACCTATCAATTCATTACTCTCCAAATAACTATAAATCCTATCCCTTATAATTTTTTCCAACATCTTGCCGACAACAGAAGTGAGACTCACCGGTCTATAATTCCCGGGGAAGTCTCTGTTCCCCTTCTTAAACAATGGGACAACATTCGCTAACCTCCAATCTTCTGGTACTAGTATCCTCACTGGCTACAGGGGAGGTCATGATGTGGAGATACCGGCGTTGGACTGGGGTAAACACAGTTAGAGGTCTGACAACACCAGGTTAAAGTCCAACAGGTTTATTTGGCAGCAAATGCCACTCGCTTTTGGAGCGCTGCCCCTTCGTCAGGTGGAGTGGGAGATGTGCTCACAAACAGGGCATACAGAGACACAAAGTCAATTTACAGAATAATGATTGGAATGCTAATCAAGCTAATCAATGTTAATACAGCTAAACAAGTCTTAAAGGTACAGACAATGTGAGTGGAGAGAGCATTAAGCACAGGTTAAAGAGATGTGTATTGTCTCCAGACAGGACAGGTCGTGAGATATTGCAAGTCCAGGCAAGTTGTGGCGGTTACAGATAGTGTGACATGAACCCAAGATCCCGGTTGAGGCTGTCCTCATGTGTTCGGAACTTGGCTATCAGTTTCTGCTCCGCGACCCTGCAGTGTCGTGTAGGCCGTCTTGGAGAACGCTTACCCGAAGATCAGAGGCTGAATGCCCGTGACCGCTGAAGTGCTCCCCAACAGGAAGAGAACAGTCTTGCCTGGTGATTGTCGAGCAGTGTTCATTCATCCGTTGTCATAGCATCTGCAAGGTTTCCCCAATGTACCATGCCTCGGGACATCCTTTCCTGCAGCGTATCAGGGAGACGACGTTGGCCGAGTTGCAAGTGTATGTACCGTGTACCTGGTGGATGGTGTTATCACGTGAGATGATGGCATCCGTGTCGATGATCCGGCACGTCTTGCAGAGGTTGCTGTGGCAGGGTTGTGTGGTGTCATGGTCACTGTTCTCCTGAAGGCTGTGTCGTTTGCTGCTGACACTGGTCTGTTTGAGGTTGTGTGGCTGTTTGAACGCAAGAAGTGGGGGTGTGGGGATGGCCTTGGCGAGATGTTCGTCTTCATCGATGACATGTTGAAGGCTCCGGAGATGATGTCGTAGCTTCTCCGCTCCGGGGAAGTACTGGACGACGAAGGGTACTCTGTCCACCGTGTCCCGTGTTTGTCTTCTGAGGAGGTCGGTGTGGTTTTTCGCTGTGGCGCGCCGGAACTGTCGATCGATGAGTCGAGCGCCATATCCTGTTCTTATGAGGGCATCTTTCAGCGTCTGGAGGTGTCTGTTGCGATCGTCCTCATCTGAGCAGATCATGTGTATACGGAGGGCTTGTCCGTAGGGGATGGCTTCTTTAACGTGTTTAGGGTGGAAGCTGGAGAAGTGGAGCATCGTGAGGTTATCTGTGGGCTTGCGGTATAGTGAGATGCTGAGGTGACCGTCCTTAATGGAGATGCGTGTGTCCAAGAATGCAACCGATTATGGAGAGTAGTCCATGGTGAGTCTGATGGTGGGATGGAACTTGTTGATGTCATCATTAGTTGTTTCAGTGATTGTTCACCATGAGTCCAAAGGAAGAAAATGTCATCGATGTATCTAGTGTATAGCATCGGTTGAAGGTCCTGTGCGGTGAAGAAGTCTTGTTCGAACCTGTGCATGAAGAAGTCTTGTTCGAACCTGTGCATGGTCCCCATGGCTGTTCCGTGTGTCTGGATAAAGAACTGGTTGTTGAAGGTGAAGACATTGTGGTCCAGGATGAAGCGGATGAGTTGTAAAATTGCATCTGGAAACTGGCAGTTGTCAGCGTTGAGTACTGAGGCAGTTGCAGCAATGCCATCATCATGGGGGATGCTGGTGTAGAGTGCCGAGACATCCATTGTGATGAGGAGTGCTCCTGGTTCAACTGCTCCATGTGTGCTGAGTTTCTGAAGGAAGTCCGTGGTGTCGCGACAAAATCTGGGGGTTCTTTGTACAATGGATTTCAGGATGCCCTCGACATAGCCGGAGAGGTTCTTGCACAGGGTCCCACTGCCCGATACGATGGGACGGCCGGGTGTGTTTGCCTTGTGTATCTTCGGGAGGCAGAAGAGATCTCCAATGCAGGAGATGAGAGCACAGAGGGTGATCTGAAGGCCCGGATCAACGGTCTTGATCAGTCTGTTGAGTTGACGGGTGTGTTCTTTGGTCGGATCTGCGGGTAACTGTCTGTAGTGTTCCTCGTTGTTCAGTTGTCGGTACACTTCTTTGCAATAATCTGTTCTGTTCAGTATGACGATGGCCCCTCCTTTGTCTGCTGGTTTGATGACAATGTTGCGGTTGGTCTTGAGAGCGCGGATGGCGTTGCGTGGTGCTAGGGTGATGTTCGGGGCTGTCTTGTGAGTGCGGCTGATGAATTTGGTGTTGACGCACCTCCTGATGGCTTGGGCATACATGTCAAGTCGAGGGCAGCGGCCTTCCGGAGGAGTCCAATTCGACTCTTTCCTCTTTGGATGCACAGCGGATCTCTCTGTCGGCTTAACCTGTGCTTAATGCTCTCTCCACTCACATTGTCTGTACCTTTAAGACTTGATTAGCTGTATTAGCATTGATTAGCTTGATTAGCATTCCAATCATTATTCTGTAAATTGGATTTGTGTCTCTGTATGCCGTGTTTGTGAGCACATCTCCCACTTCACCTGGCGAAGGGGCAGCACTCTGAAAGCGAGTGGCATTTGCTACCAAATAAACCTGTTGACTTTAACCTGGTGTTGTTAGACTTCTTACAGGGGAGATCCCAGAGGATTGGAGAATAGCCAGTGTTGTTCCTTTGTTTAAGAAGGGTAGCAAGAATAATCCAAGTAATTACAGGCCGGTGAGCCTCACATCAGTGGTAGGGAAATTATTGGAGAGGATTCTTCGAGGCAGGATTTATTCCCACTTAGAAATAAGTGGACGTATTAGTGAGAGGCAACATGGTTTTGTGAAGGGGCGATCATGTCTCACGAACTTGATCCGGGTTTATTGAGGAAGTGATGAAGATGATTGATGAGGATAGGGCTGTGGATGTTGTCTACATGGACTCAGTAAGGCCTTTGACAAGATCCCTCATGGCAGACTGGTGCAGAAGGTGATGTCGCATGGGATCAGAGGTGAGCTGGCAAGGTGAATGCAAAACTGGCTCGGTCAAAGAAGACAGAGGGTAGCAGTGGAAGGATACGTTTCTGAATGGAGGGCTGTGACAAGTGGTGTTCCTCAGGGTTCAGTGCCGGGACCGTTGCTGTTTGTAATATATATACATATATATATATATATATATATAAATGATTTGGAGGAAAATATAACTGGTTTAATTCGTAAGATTGCGGACGACACAAGGGTTGGTGGATTTGCGGATAGCGATGAGGACCATCAGAGGATACAGCAGGATATAGATCAGTTGGACAGTTGGGCGGAGAGATGGCAGATGGAGTTTAATCCGGACAAATGTGAGTTAATGCATTTTGGAAGGTCTAATACAGATGAGAAATATACAGTAAATGGCAGAACCCTTAAGAGTATTGATAGGCAAAGGGATCTGGGTGTACAGGTACACAGGTCACTGAAAGTGGCAATGCAGTTGGAGAAGGTAGTCAAGAAGGCATACAGCATGCTTGCCTTCATCGGCCGGGGTATTGAGTTTAAAAATTGGCAAGTCATGTTGCAGCTTTATAGAATCTTAGTTTGGCCGCACTTGGAATATAGTGTTCTATTCTGGTCACCACTCTGTGCCTATCCAATAACCGCTTAAATGTTCCTAAAGTGTCTGACTCCACTATCACTGCAGGCAGTCCATTCCACACCCCAACCACTCTCTGCGTAAAGAACCTACCTCTGATATCCTTCCTATATCTCCCACCACGAACCCTATAGTTATGCCCCCTTGTAATAGCTCCATCCACCCGAGGAAATAGTCTTTGAACGTTCACTCTATCTATCCCCTTCATCATTTTATAAACCTCTATTAAGTCTCCCCTCAGCCTCCTCCACTCCAGAGAGAACAGCCCGAGCTCCCTCAACCTTTCCTCATAAGACCTACCCTCCAAACCAGGCAGCATCCTGGTAAATCTCCTCTGCACTCTTTCCAGCGCTTCCACATCCTTCTTATAGTGAGGTGACCAGAACTGCACACAATATTCCAAATGTGGTCTCACCAAGGTCCTGTACAGTTGCAGCATAACCCCACGGCTCTTAAACTCCAACCCCCTGTTAATAAAAGCTAACACACTATAGGCCTTCTTCACAGCTCTATCCACTTGACTGGCAACCTTTAGAGATCTGTGGATATGGACCCCAAGATCTCTCTGTTCCTCCACAGTCTTCAGAACCCTATCTTTGACCCTGTAATCCACATTTAAATTAGTCCTACCAAAATGAATCACCTCACATTTATCAGGGTTAAACTTCATTTGCCATTTTTCAGCCCAGCTTTGCATCCTATCTATGTCTCTTTGCAGCCTACAACAGCTCCACCTCATCCACTACTCCACCAATCTTGGTGTCATCAGCAAATTTACTGATCCACCCTTCAGCCCCCTCCTCTAAGTCATTAATAAAAATCTACAAGATTATGAGAGCATGGACAGAGTGGGATAGTCAGAAGCTTTTTCCCAGGGTGGAAGAGTCAATTACTAGGGGGCATAGGTTTAAGGTGCGAGGGGCAAGGTTTAAAGAAGATGTACAAGGCAGATTTTTTACACAGAGAGTAGTGGGTGCCTGGAACTCGTTGCCGGGCGAGGTAGTGGAAGCGGATACGGTAGTGACTTTTAAGGGGCGTCTTGACAAGTACATGAATAGGATGGGAATAGAGGGATATGGTCGCCGGAAGGGTAGGGGGTTTTAGTTAAGTCGGGCAGCATAGTCGGTGCAGGCTTGGAGGGCCGAAGGGCCTGTTCCTGTGCTGTAATTTTATTTATTCTTTGTTCTCTTTGTTATTACCCAGACAGTCACAGATACTGTACAGTACACTTCAGAAGCATTCACCTGAACATCAGGTCATGGACTGGTGAAAGTGTCCACTCACCTCGAAATAACTCTGTCCAGAATAGGGTCTGGGCAGCATCATCAGTCATAGTGCGCATATCAGTGCGATCCTCCTTCATATTAACGTACTCTGTTGGGAGAAAAGTGGTTCCAGTGAACCATGTAATAGAACATAGAACATAGAAAGCCACAGCACAAACAGGCCCTTCGGCCCACAAGTTGCGCCGATCACATCCCCACCTCTAGGCCTATCTATAGCCCTCAATCCCATTAAATCCCATGTACTCATCCAGAAGTCTCTTAAAAGACCCCAACGAGTTTGCCTCCACCACCACCGACGTCAGCCGATTCCACTCACCCACCACCCTCTGAGTGAAAAACTTACCCCTGACATCCCCCCTGTACCTACCCCCCAGCACCTTAAACCTGTGTCCTCTCGTAGCAACCATTTCAGCCCTTGGAAATAGCCTCTGAGAGTCCACCCTATCCAGACCCCTCAACATCTTGTAAACCTCTATCAGGTCACCTCTCATCCTTCGTCTCTCCAGGGAGAAGAGACCAAGCTCCCTCAACCTATCCTCATAAGGCATGCCCCCCAATCCAGGCAACATCCTTGTAAATCTCCTCTGCACCCTTTCAATGGCTTCAACATCTTTCCTGTAATGAGGTGACCAGAACTGCACGCAGTACTCCAAGTGGGGTCTAACCAGGGTCCTATAAAGCTGCAGCATTATCTCCCGACTCCTAAACTCAATCCCTCGATTAATGAAGGCTAGTACGCCATACGCCTTCTTGACCGCATCCTCCACCTGCGAGGCCGACGGAGTAATGGAGCATGACAGACAGATATTTCCCAATCCACAATAAATGCAGAGACTCACTGCCCAAAACAAAGAGGGCATAGCTCGTTGATCTTGGGGGACGATTTTCATTTATCATCTGATGACTACACAGGAAGTCCTGGGTTCATATTTCTCACTCAAGGCACCAACTGTGCTGCCAGCTTTGCTGGTGGCCGAGTGGTTAGGAATTGGCGCTCTGACGGCCACGGCTGGGTTTCAATTTCCATGATGTGGAGATGCCGGCGTTGGACTGGGGTGAACACAGTAAGAGTTTTAACAACACCAGGTTAAAGTCCAACAGATTTATTTGGTAGCAAATACCATTAGCTTTCGGAGCGCTGCTCCTTTGTCAGATGGAGTGGAAATGTGAATAATTTCCACTCCATCGGACAAAGGAGCAGCGCTCCGAAAGCTAATGGTATTTGCTACCAAATAAACCTGTTGGACTTTAACCTGGTGTTGTTAAAACTCTTTCGATTTCCAGCCAGAGAATAGCTCTTTCCTGGGGCTGGTTAACTCAGAAAGCTAGATGGTTAGGGTTTGATTCAGAATAATGCCAACAGCAACATGTTCAATTCCCATTCAGGCTGAGGAAGACTCGGGGCCTGCTTCCTCATCTTTCTCTTGGTCGAAGGCAACAGCAAATTGATGCAGAGAGGTTGTTTCCCCTTGTGGGAGAGTCTAAGACCAGAGGGGAAGGGGTCACTCATTTAAGACGGAGATGAGGATGAATTTCTTCTCTCAAAGGGGTGTGAATCTCAAATACTTGACCACAGAGGGTTGTAAAGGCTGGGTTCTTAAGAGTATTGATAGGCAGAGGGATCTGGGTATACAGGTACACAGGTCACTGAAAGTGGAAACGCAGGTGGAGAAGGTAGTCAAGAAGGCATACGGCATGTTTGCCTTCATCGGCCAGGTCACTGAGTTTAAAAATTGGCAAGTCATATTACAGCTTTATAGAACCTTAGTTAGGCCGCACTTGGAATAGAGTGTTCAATTCTGGTCGCCACACTACCAGAAGGATGTGGAGACTTTAGAGAGGGTACAGAAAAGATTTACCAGGATGTTGCCTGGTTTGGAGGGAATTAACTATGAGGAGAGGTTGGAGAAACTTGGTTTGTTCTCACTGGAACGTCGGAGGTTGAGGGGCGACCTGATAGAAGCCTACAAGATTATGAGAGCATGGACAGAATGGATAGTCAGAAGTTTTTTCCCAGGGTGGAAGAGTCAATTACTAAGGGGCACAGGTTTAAGATGCGAGGGGCAAAGTTTAAAGGAGATGTACGAGTAAATTTTTTCTTCATAGTGGGTGGTGGGTTCCTGGAAATTGTTGCTGGGGGAGGTAGTGGAAGCAGATACGATAATGACTTTTATGGGGCATCTTGACAAATACATGAATAGGATGGGAATAGAGGGATATAGTCCCCAGAAGAGTTGGGGTTTTTTGTTAAGTCGGGCAGCATGGTCGGTGCAGACTTGGAGGGCTGAAGGGCCTGTTCCTGTGCTGTAATTTTCTTTGTTCTCTTTGTGTGCAAGGCTGAGATAGACAGATTTTTAATTAGTAAGGGAGTCGAGGGTTATGGGGATAAGATGGGAGAGTGGGATTGAGGGTATTTTCATAGCAGATTTCAATGAATGAGAACAAAGAAAATTACAATAGTGACGGAACAGGTTAGGTGCATTGACCCAAACAGGCGCCGGACTGTGGCGATGCGGGGAATTTCACAGTAACTACATTGCGGTGTTAATGTAAGCCTTACTTGTGACTAATAAATAAACTTTACTTTTTACTTTACAGACTCCATGGGCAGAATGGCCTACTTCTCCTCCTTTGTCTTACAGTCACATGGTCAAACCTTCAATGACAAAAGATGCCAAGAAAATGGCTCAGGATGAAGGATCAGGGGACAACAAGCCAAGGATCTGCCTTCAGCCACAGTACACGTCACATTACCCAATAAAAGCAGTGTGTTTCTTCCCCAAAAGATGAACAAACAGACAGATGTGCACTCCCCTCACTATAGACAAAGACCGGGATTCTCCCAAAAAAAAACTCAGTGCCCAACAGGCGGGAAAATGGGAGACTTTCCTGCTCGTTTGAGGGGGCCACTGCGTATGTGTCGATCTGTCAGTAGGGAGATCAGCTAGCCTCGCGATTGCTTCCCACCCCCTCCTCCGATCCCCACTCTCCCTCCCCATAACCAGCCCCTACCTCTTCTCCTCCCCCCCCCCCCCCAACTGTGCAGCCCAATCTCTCCCCCCCGCCCCCACCACGTGCAGCCCCGATTGCCTCCTCACTCCCTCTCCCACCGATCCCATTACAGAGTGCGCAACGGGTACTGCCAGGTTGCAAGTACCAGGCTGGCACTGCCCAAGAGGCATCTCCCTATCCCCGACCACCCAGGAGGGCCTCAATGGTCTCTGTCCCCACCAGCGGGCATGATCACACCTAGTCCCCGTTGATGGGGACCAGTTGTAATCTACACTGGTGGGATCCTATCCTGGGGTGGGGAGGGGTGGGGGGTTGCGGGGGGAAAGAGAGAGAGAGAGAGAGAGAGAGAGAGAGAGAACACATACACTCACGACACACTAGCAAGCCCAGAGCCTACTGTCCCAGGCTCGCTGTTGAAATAGCGATTTCAATCTTATATTATTACGTCAGTAAACATCGCCTGGGAGACTCATGATTGATTGGACGCCGGTTGCAAGTCCTACTCGAGCTGCGCAGCAAGCTGGGAGAATCACCCCCAAAATGTCTGAAATTTTTTGGTAACAAGATATCACTTAATTATAGCACTGGTCCGTATAGAATGCAAATGCTTCTAGGCCACTCGAAATGGGTGGAATTATTAGATTTTAAGTGGGTAGAAACATTAGTTTTTATTTTGTTTATCTATTATTATCAAGAAGGATATGGAGGCTTTGGAGAGGGTACAGAAGAGGTTTACCAGAATGCTGCCTGGATCTGAGAGTATGAGCTATAAGGAGAGGCTGGACACAGTAGGGTTGTTTTCTCTGGAGTGACGGAGGCTGAGGGGAGACCTGATAGAAGTCTATAAAATTATGAGAGGCATAGACAGGGTTGACAGAATCTTTTTCCCAGAGTTGAAATGTCTAATACTAGGGAGCATGCACTTAAGGTGAGAGGGGGAAAGTTCCATGGAGATGTGAGGGAAAAGATTTTTTTTACACAGAGAGTGGTAGGTGTCTGGAACACGCTGCCAAGAGTGGTGGTGGAGGCAGATACAATAGGGGCGTTTAAGGGGCTTTTAGATAAGCACATGAATATGCAAGGATTAGAGGGATATGGACCAAGGGCAGGCAGAAGGGATTAGTTTAATTTGGTGTCATGTTCGGCATAACATCATGGGCTGTACTGTTCTATGTTATAAGATAGTGGACCAATCACCAAAGTAATCACTGCAATTTTAAAAATTATTTCACGGGATGGGGAAGTCACTGACTAGGCCAGCATTTATTACCCATCCCAATTGCCCTTGAGAAGGTGGTGGTGAGCTGCCTTCTAGAACAACTGCAGTCCGTGTGGTGTAGGTATAGCCACGATGCTGTTAAGGAGGGAGTTTCAGGATTTTAACCCAGTGACAGTGAAGGAACAGCAATATGTTTCTAAGTCAGGATGGTGAGTGACTTGAAGGGGAAGGCTCAAATGGTGATGTTCCTATGCATCTGCTGACCCTGACTTGATGTGGAGATGCCGGCGTTGGACTGGGGTAAACACTAACAGTTTTAACAACACCAGGTTTAAGTCCAACAGGTTTATTTGGTAGCAAATACCATTAGCTTTCGGAGTGCTGCTCCTTCGTCAGATGGAGCAGCACTCCATTTGCTACCAAATAAACCTGTTGGACTTTAACCTGGTGTTGTTAAAACTGACCCTGACTTTCACAGAATTGTTAGTGTAGGAGGGGGCCATTTGTCCCATCATCTCTACACTGGCTCTCAAAACGGGTATCATAATTTATGTCATGTCCTTCTAGATGGTAGAGGCCTTGGACTTGCGGATTGGAAGGTGCTGTTAAAGGAGCCTTAGTGAGTTACATTCATTGGAGTTAGTGCATGTAATACAGGATGAAATCCATACTAACAGAAAATGACATTGCTGGATTATGTATGTGAGAAACAAAGCAAAGGTCTATGGCAGTGCTTCACCAACCAACATGCCTCCATTTCAACTCATCACCACCTTCTTAAGGGCAACAAATGCTGACCTTCATGGGATGTGACCAATGAGGCTCATATCTCATGAAGGAATATATTTAAAAAAACTTGAAAATTACTGTGACCCCTGATGACAGCACAAAAGCAGCATAATAAACGCTGAGGTGAGAGTGACAACCCATGACATCAAGGCAGCATTTGACTGAGTATGCCATCAAGAAGCCCCAAAAGAACTGGAGTCAGTGGGAATCAGGGGTGAAACACTCCACTGGTTGGAGTCATACCGAGCACAAAGGAAGATGGTTGTGGTTGTGAGAACTTACCCTCTCCACCACAGATGCACAACAGCAGCCGTGTGCACTATTTACAAAATGCACTGCAGGAACTCAGCACCTTTCTTCAGATAGCATCTCTTAAACTCCCGACCACTAGTATCTGGAAAGACAAGGGCAGCAGATGCATGGGAACACCACCACCTGGAAATTCCCCTCCAAGTCATACATCACCATGACTTGGAATTATAATCGCTGTTCCTTCACTGTTGTTGGGTCAAAATCCTGGACCTCCCTTGGTAACAGCACTGTGGGTGTACCTACACCTCACGAACTGCAGCGGTTCAAGAAGGCAGCTAACTATCACCTTCACATGAGTATTTAGGGATGGAAAATACATGTAGCCTAACCAGCGATGCCCACAGCCCAAGAATCAATAAAAAAGCATGTGATGCATCACATAAATATAAAAATGTGTGTTTTAAGTACTTGGTAAAAATTGACAATTTTATATATTCAAGTAGGTTTCAGACAAGCTCCCTATTCCCTGGTGACAGAAGACTGTGAAGCCCTTCGCCCCAAGACAGCCGCACTGTAATCCGCCCGTCGCCCCCGTGACGCACTGTAATCTGCTCCTCGCCCCTTGACACTGTAATCAACCCCGCGCCCCAAGACAGCCGCAATGTAATCAGCCCCTCGCCCCCGTGACGCACTGTAATCCGCCCCTCACCCCCGTGGCGCACCGTAATCCGCCCCTCGCCCCCGTGGCGCACCGTAATCCGCCCCTCGGCCCCGTGGCGCACCGTACTCCGCCCCTCGCCCCCGTGGCGCACCGTACTCCGCCCCTCGCCCCCGTGACGCACCGTAATCCGCCCCTCGCCCCCGTGACGCATCGTAATTCGCCCTTGCCCCCGTGACGCACTGTAATCCGTCCCTCTTCCCCCAACGCACTGTAATCAGCCTCTCCCCCGTATTGCTGTAATCAGTCCCTCCCCCGTAACGCTGCAATAGCCCCTCCCCGTAATGCTGCAATCAGCCCCTCCCCCGTAACGCTGCAATCAGCCCCTCCCCCGTAACGCTGTAATCAGCCCCTCCCCTGTAACGCTGCACCGAGCCCCTCCCCCGTAACGCTGCACCGAGCCCCTCTCCATGTGACATGTGCTGGGACCACAACGTTTCACAATATACATTAACATAAGAACATAAGAACATAAGAAATAGGAGCAGGAGTAGGCCATCTAGCCCCTCGAGCCTGCCCCGCCATTCAATAAGATCATGGCTGATCTGACGTGGATCAGTACCACTTACCCGCCTGATCCCCATAACCCTTAATTCCCTTACCGATCAGGAATCCATCCATCCGTGCTTTAAACATATTCAGCGAGGTAGCCTCCACCACCTCAGTGGGCAGAGAATTCCAGAGATTCACCACCCTCTGGGAGAAGAAGTTCCTCCTCAACTCTGTCTTAAACCGACCCCCCTTTATTTTGAGGCTGTGTCCTCTAGTTTTAACTTCCTTACTAAGTGGAAAGAATCTCTCCGCCTCCACCCTATCCAGCCCCCGCATTATCTTATAAGTCTCCATAAGATCCCCCCTCATCCTTCTAAACTCCAACGAGTACAAACCCAATCTCCTCAGCCTCTCCTCATAATCCAAACCCCTCATCCCCGGTATCAACCTGGTGAACCTTCTCTGCACTCCCTCCAATGCCAATATATCCTTCCTCATATAAGGGGACCAATACTGCACACAGTATTCCAGCTGCGGCCTCACCAATGCCCTGTACAGGTGCATCAAGACATCCCTGCTTTTATATTCTATCCCCCTCGCGATATAGGCCAACATCCCATTTGCCTTCTTGATCACCTGTTGTACCTGCAGACTGGGCTTTTGCGATTTGGAAGAAGAAACTGAAGGCACTGTTGCTAAATTTGCAGATGATACAAAGATATGTAGAGGGACAGGTAGTATTGAGAAAGCAGGGGGGCTGCAGAAAGACTTGGACAAGGGCAGGGATATGCTTCTGAGCATAAGGCTCTGGGTAGACCCCATTTGGAGTGTTGTGAACAGTTTTGGGCCCCATATCCAAGGAAGGATGTGCTGGCCTTGGAAAGGGTCCAGAGGAGTTTCACAAGAATGATCCCTGGAATGAAGAGCTTGTCGTATGAGGAACAGTTGAGGATTCTGGGTCTGTACTCCTTGGAGTTTAGAAGGATGAGGGGAGATCTTATTGAAACTTACAGGATACTGCGAGGCCTGGATAGAGTGGACGTGGATGTAGTTTATATGGACTTTAATAAGGCATTTGACAAGGTCCCACATAAGACCATAAGACATGGGAGCAGAATTAGGCCACTCGGCCCATTGAGTCTGTTCCGCCATTTAATCATGGCTGATACTTTTCTCATCCCCATTCTCCTGCCTTTTCCACCATAACCCCTGATCCCCTTATTAATCAAAAACCTATCTCTGTCTTAAAGACACTCAATGACCTGGCCTCCACAGCCTTCTGCAGCAAAGATTTCCACAGATTCATCACTCTCTGGCTGAAGAAATTCCTCCTCATCTCTGTTTTAAATGTCAGACTAGTACAAAAACGAAATCACATGGGATTCAGGGTGGGCTGGCTGGATGGATACAGAACTGGCTTGGTGAAAGAAGACAGAGAGTAACAGTGGAAGGGTTTTTTTCAGAATGGAGATCTGTAGCTAGTGGTGTTCCGCCGGGATCAGTGCTGGGACCTCTGTTGTTTGTAGTATATATAAATGATCTGGAGGAAAATTTGATTTGATTTATTTTCACAAGTATTAGTATACAGTGAAAAGTACTGTTTCTTGCGCGTTACACAGACAATGGGGGTGGTCTGATTAGTAAGTTTGGGGATGACATGAAGATTGGCGGAGTTGTTGTTAGTACCGGGGATTGTCAGCGAATACAACAGGATATTGATAGATTGGAGACTTGGGCACAGAAATGGCAGATGGAGTTTAATCCAGACAAATGTGAGGTGATGCATTTTGGGGAATCAAATTTAGATGTGAATTATATTGTAAATGGCAGAATCCTTAGGAACATTTATAGTGGGATCTGGGCGTGCAGGTCCACTGTTCCCTAAAAGTGGCAACACAGTTGGTCAAGGTGATTAAGAAGGCTTATGGCATGCTTGCCTTCATCAGCTGGGGCACTGAGTACAAGAGTTGGGAAATCATGTTGCAACTATATAAAACCTTGGTTAGGCTGCATTTGGAGTATTGCGTGCAGTTCTGGTCACCACACTACCAGAAGGACGTAGAAGCTTTGGACAGAGTGCAAAGAAGGTTCACCAGGATGTTGCCTTGTCTCGAGGGTGTTGACTTTGAGAGGAGGTTAATAAACTAGGACTACTTTCACTGGAAAGATGGAGGCTGAGGGGAGACCTGATAGAGGTCTGCAAAATTATGAGGGGCATTGTCAGAGGCTTCTTCCCAGGGTGAAAGTGTCAATTATAAGGAGGCACAGGTTCATGGTGAGAGGGGAAAGGTTAAGGGAAATGTGCAGGGGAGGTTTTTCACGTGGAGAGTAGTGGGTGCCTGGGATGCGCTGCCAGAAGAGGTGGTGGAAGCAGGCGCATTAGCACCATTTAAGAGGCATCTGGATGGGTACATGAATAGGGAGGGAATAGAGGGATATGGACAGAGTAAGGGCAGAAGGTTTTTTTTAAGGCATCATGACCTGCACAGGCTTGGAGGGCCGAAGGGCCTGTTTCTGCGTTGTACCATCCTTTGTTGAGTCATAGAGGTTTACAGCATAGAAACAGGCCCTTTGGCCCAACTTGTCCATGCTGCCCTTTTTTTTTAAAAACCCCTCAGCTAATCCCAACTGCCCGCTTTTGGCCCATATCCCTCGATACCCATCTTACCCATGTAACTGTTTAAATGCTTTTTAAAAGACAAAATTGTACCTGCCTCTACTACTACCTCTGGCAGCTTGCTCCAGACACTCACCATCCTGTGTGTGAAAAAATTGCCCCCCTTTTGTATCTCTTCCCTCTCATCTTAAACCTATGCCCTCTAGTTTTAGACTCCCCTACCTTTGGCAAAAGATAATGACTATCTAGCTGATCTGTGCCCCTCATTATTTCATAGACCCCTATAAGATCACCCCTCAGCCTCCTACACTCCAGAGAAAAAAGTCCCAGTCTATCCAGCCTCTCCTTATAACTCAAACCATCAAGTCCCGGAAGCATCCTAGTAAATCTTTTCTGCACTCTTTCTAGTTTAATAATATCCTTTCTATAATAGGGTGACCAGAACTGTACACAGGATTCCAAGTGTGGCCTTACCAATGTCTTGTACAACTTCAACAAGACGTCCCAAGTCCTGTTCTGTCCAATGAAACCAAGTATGCCGAATGCCTTCTTCACCACTCTGTCCACCTGTGACTCTACTTTCAAGGAGCTATGAACATGTACCCCTAGATCCCTTTGTTCTGTAACTCTCCCCAACGCCCTACCATTAACTGAGCAAGTCCTGCCCTGGTTCATTCTATCAAAATGCGTCACCTCGCATTTATCCAAATTAAACTCCATCTGCCATTCGTTAGCCCACTGGCCCAATTGATCAAGATCCCATTGCAGTCAGAGATAACTTACTTCACTGTCCACTATGCCACCAATCTTGGTGTCATCTGCAAACTTACTAACCATGCCCCCTATATTCTCATCCAAATCATTAATATAAATGACAAATAACAGTGGACCCAGCACTGATCCCTGAGGCACATCGCTGGTCACAGGCCTCCAGTTTGAAAATCAACCCTCCACAACTATGAATCTAGAAATACTCTTTATCAGGCTTGGCTCGACAAAAATCGATTCAACTCCACATATCTGGTTAACTTCTTTATTCCATTTTACGACGTCGGGTCAGTCTTCCGTAATGATGCGGGTTACCGAAGCCTGCAGCCATCAGAGGAGACTAAACACATTTCCCGCACTTTGTATAATTCAAATACTTTTTCAGAACCGGCACCAAAACATCACGTGACCGCACCCAACCGCCAGTAGCCAGGTGATAGTTCATACTCATTATACTAGGATACTGCAAACACTAGGCTATCAATAGTTTCTGTAATCAGGGTAAACACCACCATCTAAGCAACACTACACATATATTTACATCCACATTCCCCCCTTTTATCACTCTGTGATAACCACTAACATCGTCGTGGCTTGTTCAATTCAGGTTACAATTGTATTTTCATCAAGTCCAATATTACTTTATCTCCCTCATCCTCTGCATCCAATTCTGCCTCCACTTCTCGTCGGGCTTCCTCCTGGACCTCTTCGTCCAGTATGAGTTTGTATTCCTCATCTTCCTCCTCACTCGTGGCGACCATCATCAGTTGAGTCGGTCGTGATCCTATCGATGCCAAGGTGGTCATCACCCGTGTGATGAGACACTTTACAATGCCAATTGGATGTGGATGTGGTCTATATGGACTTCAGCAAGGCGTTCGATAAGGTCCCCCATGCAAGACTTCTTGAGAAAGTGAGAGGGCATGGGATCCAAGGGGCTGTTGCCTTGTGGATCCAGAACTGGCTTGCCTGCAGAAGGCAGAGAGTGGCTGTGGAGGGGTCTTTCTTTGCATGGAGGTCAGTGACCAGTGGAGTGCCCCAGGGATCTGTTCTGGGACCCTTGCTGTTTGTCATCTTCATAAATGACCTGGATGAGGAAGTGGAGGGATGGGTTGGTAAGTTTGCTGACGACACCAAGGTAGGTGGTGTTGTGGATAGTTTGGAGGGATGTCAGAAGTTGCAGCGAGACATAGATAGAATGCAAGACTGGGCGGAGAAGTGGCAGATGGACTTCAACCCGGATAAGTGTGTAGTGATCCATTTTGGCAGATCCAATGGGATGAAGCAGCAGTATAATATGAAGGGTACCATTCTTAGCAGTGTAGAGGATCAGAAGGACCTTGGGGTCCGGGTCCATAGGACTCTTAAATCGGCCTCGCAGGTGGAGGATGCGGTCAAGAAGGCGTACGGCGTACTAGCCTTCATTAATCGAGGGATTGAGTTTAGGAGTCGGGAGATAATGCTGCAGCTTTATAGGACCCTGGTTAGACCCCACTTGGAGTACTGCGCGCAGTTCTGGTCACCTCATTACAGGAAAGATGTTGAAGCCATTGAAAGGGTGCAGAGGAGATTTACAAGGATGTTGCCTGGATTGGGGGGCATGCCTTATGAGGATAGGTTGAGGGAGCTTGGTCTCTTCTCCCTGGAGAGACGAAGGATGAGAGGTGACCTGATAGAGGTTTACAAGATGTTGAGAGGTCTGGATAGGGTAGACTCTCAGAGGCTATTTCCAAGGGCTGAAATGGTTGCTACGAGAGGACACAGGTTTAAGGTGCTGGGGGGTAGGTACAGAGGAGATGTCAGGGGTAAGTTTTTCACTCAGAGGGTGGTGGGTGAGTGGAATCGGCTGACGTCGGTGGTGGTGGAGGCAAACTCGTTGGGGTCTTTTAAGAGACTTCTGGATGAGTACATGGGATTTAATGGGATTGAGGGCTATAGATAGGCCTAGAGGTAGGGATATGATCAGCGCAACTTGTGGGCCGAAGGGCCTGTTTGTGCTGTGGCTTTCTATGTTCTATGTTCAATTCCAATACTTATACAAAGAACTAAGAGTATGGCATATAACCCCACATTCTTTAACCAACCAAGCCATCCTGACAGTTCCCATTCCCCCAATTCCTTGCCCTCTCTAATAGACCCTAGTTGCTGGTCAATTTGGTTCAGGTAATTAGTGAGATTAGTAGTGACCTTATCTAGTCCCAGTATGCAGTTATCCTTCACTATGGCGCACATGCCTCCTTGTCGAGCCAGCAGGTAATCCAAGGCATATCTATTCTGCTGGGCATACAGCCTGAGTTTCTCTAATTGGACGGTGACGACCCAGAGGGCCCCTCTTGTAGAGTTACCCAAGGCGGTAAGGCCGCAAGCGATGTAATTACAATTATCTGCAACCATTCACCCTGGGACGGCTCCAAAGGAAAAGAAACCCGCCGCTCCATAGCCAGCAGCCTGACCAGGAGTGAGGGCAGTTATTTCCTTGTAGTCAGCGCAAAAATCCTCCGATAACTCCCGCTCTGGCCTTCTATGGTGATGACGTGAGGGCCCCCCATGGCTTGGACAAGGAACCATGCTGGGAAGTATGGTCCCTATTGCCACCGCCTGGGGGTAAGGGTAGGACAAATAATTGGTGGCCATACCATTGAAAAAGAAGAAATACCCTGTTTCAGTGTACATGGTCTCTGAACACTTTTGCCATGTCCCGTTGGCTCGAACCCGGTGATAGGTATCATCGGTTCCCAAGAACAGGGATCTGGAAGGGATCTGGAACCTGTACATGATGGTACCATCCGTCTTCCTTCTGCATTAATCTGTACTATTGTAAAGTCCCTACCGTAAGCATGAAGGTGGGTGCCATTCAAATGGCCACGAATTAGATTTTCCCCTTTTCCCAAAGCTATGCAGGTAGAATTCAAACACTTACAGATTACCTCATCTCTCTGGGCTTCGTACCCACATTTATGCTGATGGCAATGCTTGCTCAGGCAGGGGTGATCCTGGCACACATAAACTATGGAGCATCCCCAAATATTCCCCTGCACTTACAGCACAGAACATCAAGCTGATGAGCTCCAAGAGTATTTTTGCCAATTTCATGTTGGTTCGTCCTTACTTGACCACTACCTGAAGAGGTCAAAAACATAATGACAAGCATAACAACCACAGAGTAAAGAGCATGTCACCCGGTACCACCTCTCATACTAATCATCCGTAAGATCCTCCTCACTGCCACCCTCAATTCCCCCCTTTTTGGGATCGGCTTGCCCGATCAATTTACAGTGGTGGAGATGGACCCAAGCATCGCGACCCGCCACCTTAGCCGCTGTCGGGGTGGTTAACAAGACTTGGAATGGGCCCTCCCACCGCGGCTCTAAATGCTTGCGAGTCCAATTTTTGATAAGGACAAATGAGCCCGGTTTTACTTTAGTGGGAGTGGATAAGGTAGGTGGTTTACCGTAAGCAGCCCGGACTTGCGAATGAAGATGACGCAAAGAGTGGGTAAGGGAGAGAATATATGAGGTCATTTCATCCGTCATATGATGGAAATGAACGGGTGTCTTTGACTCATCATCCCAAGGGGTCCGCAGGGGTCGACCAGACAAGAACTCCGTGAGAGACGGGGCGGTCCTGCAGGGGTGGTTCATATTTGAAATAAAGCTCCAGACCTGAAGTTTCTACAAGTTTAGCCAGCTTGGTTTTGAGCGTTTGATTGGAACGTTCGACTACACCAGCAGCCTGGGGATGGTGAGCGCAATGGAATTGTTGGCGAATATTCAGCTGGGCGCACAGTTCCTTATTGACTGATGCAATAAAATGTGGGCCATTGTCAGAACTCAGGCAGGTCGAGACGCCAAATCGAGGCACAATTTCGCGCAGTAAAATCCTGACAACAGTTGTCGCTTTGTTATTCGATGTAGGATACGCTTCAATCCACTTACTAAAGACATCCACGATTACTAAGACATATTTATACCTCTGACATCTCTGCAACTCAATGAAGTCCATCTGCAGGGTCTCAAAGGGGCCTGCCGGCGGGGGAGTCTTACCCAGATCACAGGGCGCACTCTTGCCCGGATTATGCTGTTGGCATATCAAGAGATTTATCGGAGACTTAGACTTTGTGCCATGTCCTGTAGGCGAAGATGCCACCAGGAAGTGAGGAGTAAATCACTAAGAGACCTTGCACCACAGTGAGTTGCAAAGTGTACACAATCAATTACCCAGAGAGCCAAAGCATCGGACATACAGGTTTGGTTAGCAGGAGTGATCCAGACTCCGGATTCTGGGTCCACCCTACAGCCCAGTGCATTCCATAAATCTTTGTCGCGAGGCGAGGCTTCTTGCTGCAATCTAAGAACATCATCGATGGTTTCTCAGAGGCAGGGCCATCTGCGTCCAGAATTTTCCCCTGCCTCATCATTTGGGGCAAGTCATCTGACAAGTTTTAGAAACCAATTTGGCCGCCTCATCTACCCTATGGTTACCTCAAGTTACAGGGTCTTTACCGGCAGTATGGGCGGCGCACTTAATCACTGCAATGCGTGCAGGCAGAAGAAGGGCCTGTAGTAAGTCAGACACCAGTTGTTTGTGTGAAATAGGGGCGCTGGGTGATGTAAGGAAGCCTCTATTCCTCCACAGTTGTCCAAAGTCATGGACAACTCCAAAACCATACTGGGAGTCCGTGTAGATGTTAACATTCAAACTCCGACCCAGAACACAAGCTCTGATGAGGGCAAACAGTTCAGCTTGCTGAGCCGAGAAAGGGGTCTCAAAAGCTGCTGACTCCAAAATAATCCCCTGGTCATTCACAATAGCGTACCCTGAGAGCCGATGGCCTCTCTCGTCAACGGAGGCACTGCCATCGGTGAACATGATGAGATCGGGGTTCGTCAGAGGAATTTGAGAGAGATCGGGGCGCACGGTGGTGTCTTCCCTGAGAAGGACGGAACAGTCATGTGGAGGGGAATCAGCGACCCGGGGAGGGTGGGTCAGGAAATTGGCTGGATTAATAACAGTGCAATACTTAAAGGTAAGTTGAGGATTATTAAGCAAATAAGTCTCATATCGGTTCTGTCTGGCCGCAGTCAGATGTTATGTCTGTAACTGGCCCAACAGTGCTGCCACCATGTGAGTGGTATATATAATGGGCTGTTGTAAAGTCAGATTTGCAGCTGCCTTCAAGCTGAGGTAAATAGCCGCAAGGATTTGGGTGCAGTGTGGATATCCGAGCGCTACAGGGTCCAGTCTAGAGGAAAAATAGGCAACAGGTCAGTGTCGGTCACCATGAAGTTGAGTCAAAACCGAAGTAGCGCAGTCGTCGATGATCGTACAGAAGAGTTGAAAGGGTCGATCATGTAACGGCCTCCCCAAGGCTGGTGCCTGTATTAAGGACTGTTTTAATTCACTGAACGCCTCTTTTGCTTCTGCGGAAAGGACAAAGGATCCCTCCTTAGCCGTATAAGGGGTTCGTTTTTTGTTAACAAGGTCACATTGGGGATCCACTGCCGGCAGTAATTAATCATACCCAACCACCGTCGGACTTGCTTAGCATCAGTGGGACTAGGGAAGTGTGTTATTGGTTCAATTTGACTTTCTTCCAGATGACGAGTGTCAGCGGACAGCAGGACGCCTAAGAACTTGACAGTGGTCTGAGCGATCAGGACCTTACCGGGAGACACAAGGTAGCCTAAGTAGGACAGGTAATTCAGGACCTGAACGGCATCTTCTCTATTACTGCACTCATCTGAACTCGCTGTAAGCAAATCATCAACGTATTGGATGAGGGTTGATCCACTAGTAGGGGTTAAATTCTGTAATTGTTTCTGGAGACTCTGCGAGAAGAATCTTAGAAAGAAATCTTAGGAACCCTACAGCACAGAAAGAGGCCATTCGGCCCATCGAGTCTGCACCGACCACAATCCCACCCAGGCACTACCCCATATTCCTACATATTTACCCACTAATCCCTCTAACCGACACATCCCAGAACACTAAGGGCAATTTTCAGCATGGCCAATCAACCTAACCCGCACATCTTTGGACTGTGAGAGGAAACCGGAGCACCCGGAGGAAACCCACGCAGACACGAGGAGAATGTGCAAACTCCACACAGACAGTGACCCAAGCCGGGAATCGAACCCAGGTCCCTGGAGCTGTGAAGCAGCAGTGCTAACCACTGTGCTACCATGCCGCCCAAGGGTAGGCAAGGGTAGGCGAGTTAATAAAGCCCTGAGGTAGTCGAGTCCAGGTATATTGTTGGCCGTTGTGGGAAAAGGCAAACAAGAACTGACTATTCGGATGTAATGGGATGGAGAAAAAGGCATGCTGAAGATCAATGACCGCGAACACCCGAGCATTAGCTGGAATGGAGGCCAGGATGTGGGCTGGGTTGGGCACCAAGGCATGTAAAGGCTGGACGATAGAATTAATGGCTCGTAAATCCTGGACGAGATGATATTCATTTGGCTTTCCTGGTTTAGGGACTGCAAGGATTGGGGTATTACATGGGGACTGACATGGTAATAGAATCCCTTGATGTAAAAGGCTATCGATCAGTCGAGTGATACTCGGAACGGCTTGCGCCTTTAAGGGATATTGCCGGAAAAGTCACATTAGGTTGCAACAAGATCTTGATGGGTTTGATATCCGTAAATCCAACCTGCACAGAGTCCATTGCCCATACAGATGGGTTCGTGTATTCTATAATGTCCTTTCCCTTGTGTCGATGGAGGACCGCAGTGGAGACCTGCGGGTGGTAATAAAATTGGATACACAGGTCCCCAGGGAGCTCTTGTTTGTCCGTTCTGCGTGGGTCAGCTAATTCCACTGCTCTGTGCACCATGGGGCCCAGATCTTTGGCATGATTGGGTGGGGTGACAGATCTGGTAATATGCGGGGCCACTCCAGAAGGCTGTTTCCACAATTGGAGAGGGACATTGACATAGTCAGCTTCACCCTCCGGTCCCTGAGCCCAGGCACGGGTCTCAATGGCCCATGATGTACCTTCAAAATCCTTGAAAAACTCTGCCAAATCGTGATTCTGGCCACTGCGATCATAGGCAAGGGTCACATGATGCGTGGCACCCACCAGATCTAAGGTGCACCACTGGGGAATTGATGCAACGTAACACATTCGAGGAGATTGTGACATGTCAATTTGGATACCAGCCTCTGAACAGCGGAGTCGAAGTTGAAAGGCACACAACAAATCTCTCCCCATTAGGTTGCAATCGATTCCAGTGGTGATAACAAATTGATGGTCCACGGTTTCGCTCTGATAGGACACCGGGACCTTTTCTGACACCGCATATTGCAGAACTTGACTCTGGAGTCTGGAAAGTTTTTGGGTTTGTTTCGATTGGGGTAACTTCAAGGTGGCTTGTACAGAGGACATAGCTGCCCCAGTGTCTACCAGAAACGGATACCAGTGATTATAGAGCTTCAACATCAATAAGGGTTCTTGGTCAGATTGGGACTCCGTCAGTAACAGCATACGTTGTCAGAAGGGATTCTGCTGGGAAAATGGGAGTGTAGGGTCCGCGTCTATCACCTCCCCCTAGTCTGCCTTCTGCTGGGGCACTCCTTGCTGTAATGTCCCAGTTGGCCACAGTTAAAACAGCCATCAGATCTGGCATTATTCCGGCCCTGTGGGGTTCTCTCATGTCCTCGATGCAGGTTAAAAGGTGGGTAATGAGTATATGGCGGGACATAGAAGGGAGCTGCGGGGCCACTTGGATGGTTTCTATATCCATATCCCTGCTGGCCTACCCACCCTGGATAATAAAAGTGAGGTTCCATTTGATAATGCACCTGATCAGGGTCTCCTCTGATAGGAGGCTGCCGCGGTTCCTCTTTCATTACATATTCAGTTTTTTCAGGTTTGACCTTAGCCTGAGGTTCCTCTTTCAGGCCTTGAGGTTCCCCTCTAGTGTCCCCTTGTGAGTTTGGCCAGAAGGCTTTGACAGCATGGGACATCTGCACGGGGGAGCTGTCTGCCCAATCAATGTTATTGGTCTTTATGGCTGTCGCCACCATGGAAGGGAGACAATGCATAAGGATTGAGCAGCACTGCGGCGAAGGGTTCCCCTCCTCTGGTCTCCTGACTGAGTTTCATAGATTTCGTGGAACCTTTCTAGGAACTCCTCTGCTCTTCACTCTTCCGGGTTTCAATTCCAATATCTTGGACAAATCAACAGGCTTCTGCAAAGTGCGACTGACCACCTGAAGTATCAAATCGATGCGTCCTTGCCCCGTATTATTAATCGGTAATAGATCGTCATGAATGCGGACCGGTGGGTCGTCCGTGCTTACATGGCCGAGGAATCGGGTGCACTCCGATGGGGTCAGCACCTGACGAACCAATGCCCACAGGTCTCTTGACTCAGCGCCATTAACCTGGATAGTGGTGCGAAGGAAGTCTACAAATTTCTGCGGGTCTGATGCCGATCAGGTGCGCCGCCCAGTATGGCCATCAATTCATTCGGCTTCCATGGGTAATATACTTCCATGTTGCCCGGGAGTTTTACGTCGTTTGGGTCGTGGTCGAGGGTTGGGCATTGGTCTTATAGGGTAGTTCCCAGGGTGATTATTCGTCTGTGCTTCGGATTCATTGCCCTGGTTTTTATGACTCCATGTGCGACCGGGAACAGGCTTGTCTGCCAGAGGTTCAGTATGTTGGGCGTCGGGGCAGGGACAGTAGGGACAGGGACTGGTGACGTTAATTACAATTGGGGTCTGTGAACCTAACATGCCAGGGAAGAGGGGGGTACAGGGTCGACTGTTGTCCCTGGTACGGGGGAGGCACAGTTTTACCCTCAGGAGAAGGGGCAGTTGGACCAGGGATCTCTTCCCGTGTATCAGCGTCCACATTAGATGCCGTCGGGGGTGGTTCTGCTAAGGGCTGCCCGGGTTTGGGCTGCTCTTGAGGTGGGTGAGGCGGAAGAGGTGCAGTTACCCTGTCATCCAATTTTGTAGATCCTCATCTGTATCATTATCAGTGACCTTAATGCCATCCATCATGTTCCCTATCTCAGAAACCTCACAATTCTTGAGGCGCACGGTAGCACAGTGGTTAGCACTGCTGCTTCACAGCTCCAGGGACCTGGGTTCGATTCCCGGCTTGGGTCACACTGTCTGTGTGGAGTTTGCACATTCTCCTAGTGTCTGCGTGGGTTTCCTCCGGGTGCTCCGGTTTCCTCCCACAGTCCAAAGATGTGCGGGTTAGGTTGATTGGCCATGCTAAAATTGCCCTTAGTGTCCTGGATGCGTAGGTTAGAGGGATTAGTGGTAAAATATGGGGGTAGGGCCTGGGTGGGATTGTGGTCGGTGCAGACTCGATGGGCCGAATGGCCTCTTTCTGTGCTGAAGGGTTCTAAGATTTCTAAGAACGTTTCTTATATAAGCATTCCCTTTTCAACACCTCAACCGGTTTCAGAGTCCCTCCCCTCCATTCATTCTATTCCCAACTTAACAGCATTGTCCTGCCAGCTGGATAGGAGACTCTGCTCCTTTAACTCCTGACAATACTGCAACCATAACCCTATAAGCTCCTTCGTCTTCTTCCCATATTCTTTCACCAAATTTGTTGCTGCGCAGCTTTAACAAGTTGGATATTTTTGGTCCCTCCTGGGGGCCATTCGGATGGGCCCTAATTTATGGGTCAATGCCCCCGACAATTGTCTCAATTTGGTGGCTTTAACCGGATATTTTACGCAAAGCATTTGTAAGGCTGAATTTGTCAGGTTGTATCCAAATAGTTCCCCATTTAAAAACAAACTGTTGTATTCACTCAATACCCCGGTAAATTCAATTCGAGCTCTAAACAATTCTATCACCACCTCACCAGTTCCCTGGTGACCCTCGCCGATCAACGGCGACCCTCAGCGAATTACGTTTCTGGCCAATTATTCACTGACTAATTAATTTCTACCTCACCGTTTTCACAGTGACCCAAATAACAACAGACCTGGAGTTGCACAAGCTGACGAAATCACGGGCTATTCCGTCGGGGCGGCTGGCGACAACAAACGAAAGGTCAACAAACACTAGAATTACAGGGCAGAGGAAAACAAGTGGTTGTATCAACGGTACTCACGCACTTGGGTGGCCAATTCCTCAGTCCAGACTCGGTGCTGCCGACTCTAATGCCGTTTCCCGTCGTCCGCCGACCATTGGAATCCCACTTCTGACACCAAATGTGAATCTGGAAATACTCCTTATCAGGCTTGGCTCGACAAAAATCGATTCAACTCCAGATATCTGGTTAACTTCTTTATTCCATTTTACGACGTCGGGTCAGTCTTCCGTAATGATGCGGGTTACCGAAGCTTGCAGCCATCAGAGGAGACTCACGCAATTTCCCGCACTTTGTACAATTCAAATACTTTTTCAGAACCGGCGCCAAAACATCACGTGACCGCACCCAACCGCCAGTAGCCAGGTGATAGTTCATACTCATTATACTAGGATACTGCAAACACTAGGCTATCAATAGTTTCTGTAATCAGGGTAAACACCACCATCTAAGCAACACTACACATATATTTACATCCACACAACCACCCTCTGGCTTCTGTCAAAAAGCCAATTTTGTATCCATTTCTTTGAAGTTTGGTACCAAAAGTATTGTAATAAAAGACAAAGTTTATTGAAGTATAATCGCAAGCAGACTCACTGTCCTCTATTTGTCACACAAGAAATGGCATCTTGGTAAAAGAGTAAAAATGGTAAAATACACTGGTCGAAGTGTCTAATTTCCAGACAACAAAACCCATTACATTCCGACACAAAAACAGAAAAATGCTAGAGAATCTCAGCAGGTCTGACAGCAACTGTGGGGAGAGAATAGAGCCAACGTTTTCGAGTTTAGATAACACTTTGTCAGGGCGGCACGGTAGCACAGTGGTTAGCACTGCCTGCTTCACAGCTCCAGGGACCTGGGTTCAAATTCCCCCGGCTTGGGGTCACTGTCTGTGTGGAGTTTGCACATTCTGGGGGCCCCCC
>NW_027593463.1:0-31890 GCF_964213995.1 Mustelus asterias
GCGCCGCACTGTGGGAGGGTCAGTGCTGGGGGAGCGCCGCACAGTGGGAGGGTCAGTGCTGGGGGAGCGCCGCACTGCGGGAGGGTCAGTGCTGAGGGAGCGCCGCACTGTGGGAGGGTCAGTGCTGAGGGAGCGCCGCACTGTGGGAGGGTCAGTGCTGGGGGAGCGCCGCACTGCGGGAGGGTCAGTGCTGAGGGAGCACCGCACTGTGAGAGGGTCAGTGCTGAGGGAGCGCCGCACTGTGGGAGGGTCAGTGCTGAGGGAGCGCCGTACTGTGGGAGGGTCAGTGCTAAGGGAGCGCCGCACTGTGGGAGGGTCAGTGCTGAGGGAGCGCCGCACTGTGGGAGGGTCAGTGCTGGGGGAGCGCCGCACTGCGGGAGGGTCAGTGCTGAGGGAGCACCGCACTGTGAGAGGGTCAGTACTGAGGGAGCGCCGCACTGTGGGAGGGTCAGTGCTGAGGGAGCGCCGCACTGTGGGAGGGTCAGTGCTGAGGGAGCGCCGCACTGTGGGAGGGTCAGTGCTGAGGGAGCGCCGCACTGTGGGAGGGTCAGTGCTGAGGGAGCGCCGGACTGTGGGAGGGTCAGTGCTGAGGGAGCGCCGCACTGTGGGAGGGTCAGTGCTGAGGGAGCGCCGCACTGTGGGAGTGTCAGTGCTGAGGGAGCGCCGCACTGTGGGAGTGTCAGTGCTGAGGGAGCGCCGCACTGTGGGAGGGTCAGTGCTGAGGGAGCGCCGCACTGTGGGAGGGTCGGTGCTGAGGGAGCGCCGCACTGTGGGAGGGTCAGTGCTGAGGGAGCGCCGCACTGTGGGAGGGTCAGTGCTGAGGGAGCACCGCACTGTGGGAGGGTCAGTGCTGAGGGAGCGCCGCACTGTGGGAGGGTCAGTGCTGAGGGAGCGCCGCACTGTGGGAGGATCAGTGCTGAGGGAGCGCCGCACTGTGGGAGGGTCAGTGCTGAGGGAGCGCCGCACTGTGGGAGGGTCAGTGCTGAGGGAGCGCCGCACTGTGGGAGGGTCAGTGCTGAGGGAGCGCCGCACTGTGGGAGGGTCAGTGCTGAGGGAGCGCCGCACTGTGGGAGGATCAGTGCTGAGGGAGCGCCGCACTGTGGGAGGGTCAGTGCTGGGGGAGCGCCGCACTGCGGGAGGGTCAGTGCTGAGGGAGCACCGCACTGTGAGAGGGTCAGTGCTGAGGAAGCGCCGCACTGTGGGAGGGTCAGTGCTGAGAGAGCGCCGCACTGTGGGAGGGTCGGTGCTGAGGGAGCGCCGCACTGTGGGAGGGTCAGTGCTGAGGGAGCGCCGCACTGTGGGAGGGTCAGTGCTGAGGGAGCGCCGCACTGTGGGAGGGTCAGTGCTGAGGGAGCGCCGCACTGTGGGAGGGTCGGTGCTGAGAGAGCGCCGCACTGTGGGAGGGTCGGTGCTGAGGGAGCGCCGCACTGTGGGAGGGTCGGTGCTGAGGGAGCGCCGCACTGTGGGAGGATCAGTGCTGAGGGAGCGCTGCACTGTGGGAGGGTCAGTGCTGAGGGAGCGCCGCACTGTGGGAGGATCAGTGCTGAGGGAGCGCTGCACTGTGGGAGGGTCAGTGCTGAGGGAGCGCCGCACTGTGGGAGGGTCAGTGCTGAGGGAGCGCCGCACTGTGGGAGGTTCTGAGGGCAATATTAATCCCTGGCGGAAAAAAAATGAGGCCTCCCCAACTCCCACGCCCTGGGTCGTGACTATATTGCTATGCGTGGGATTGTCCTATGCGCCCTCTCCTTGCATAAGACATAGGAGCAGAATTAGGCCACTCGGCCCATCGATTCTGCTCCGCCATTCAATCATGGCTGATATTTTCCTCATCCCCATTCTCCTGCCTTTTCCCCCTGATCCCCTTATTAATCAAGAACCTATCTATCTCTGTCTTAAAGACACTCAATGACCCGGCCTCCTCTGCGGCAAAGAGTTCCACACATTCCCCTCTCTCTGGCTGAAGAAATTCCTCCTCATCTCTGCTTTAAAGGATCGTCCCTTTAGCCTGAGGTTGTGCCTCTGGTTCTAGTTTTTCCTACTTGTGGAAACATCCTCTCCACGTCCACTCTATCCAGGCCTCGCAGTATCCTGTAAGTTTCAATAAGATCCCCCCTCATCCTTCTAAACTCCCAATTAGTACAGACCCAGAGTCCTCAACCGTTCCTCATCCGACAAGCTCTTCATTCCAGGGATCCAGGGAACCTCCTCTGAACCCTTTCCAAGGCCAGCACTCCCTTCACCCAGAGTCTTGCACTGTCCCCCAAAACCGGGGTCCTGGATAAGTCGTGGGCACCCCTTGAGGTCCCACGCCCCAAAGAAATGTCTTTTTCCATCGATTAACTGGGCGTGACATGTTTACATAGGAATCTTGCATTGGCAGTGGTTGTAGTTGCTCCCTCTTGCCTCTAGGGGGCGCCCCCACCCGCCAGGCTGAATTTTCTGCTTGTCCCCCGCAGGAGAGGGCCCGTCGCGCCAAGATGGCGGAGGAGGAGGCCTGCGAGGAAGCGCGACGTAGCAGGCAGTCGCTGGAGGAGGCCCAGTCGGAGGTGGCCAGGTCGGGCCTGGCCCTCCTCGCCCAGGAGGGCGACCTGAGGCGGGCCCGTTCCCAGCTGCTGGAGCGGGAGGGGCAGCTGCGGGCGGCCCAGACCGCGGGGGACGCCCTCCAGCGCCGGGCTGCGCAGAGGGAGCGCGAGGCCGCCACGCTGAGGGAGGAGCTGGAGCGAGGCCGGGCCGAGGGAGGGGCTGCTCGCCGGGCCGAGGGGCTGGGCCGGGCCCTGGCCGAGAGCCGGAGGAGGGCGGCCTCGCTGGAGGAGGAGGTGGCGGCGCTCCGGATGTCGCTCGGCGCCGCCGAGAAGGAGGCTCGGAACGCCAAGGTGAGTTGCCTCGTGCCCGGGGTCCACGGGAAGGTATCCCTGGCTCACAGTGAAGGGTCAGGGCCTGTGGCTTGATGGTTGCCATGGGGAGGGCCAGCTGCCTGTCCATGTAGGCCTCCTTGTGTAGGTCCAGTGAAGCCTCCTTGTAGGCCTGGAGAGGCCTGTCCATATAGGCTTGATTAGGCCTGTACATATAGGCCCAGTTAGGCCTGTTCCTATCGGCCCGGTGAGACCTGTCTGTGTAGGCCCAGTGTTGCCTGTCTGTATAGCCCTGTGTGTATAGGCCCAGAGAGGCCTGTTCCTATCAGCCCAGTGTTGCCTGTCTGTATAGCCCTGTGTGTATAGGCCCAGAGAGGCCTGTTCCTATCAGCCCAGTGAGGCCTGTCTGTATAGCCCTGTGTGTATAGGCCCAGATAGCCCTGTCCATGTAGGCCTCGTGAGGCCTGTCTGTATAGGCCCAGTTAGCCCTGTCTGTATAGGCTCGGTTAAGCATGTCTGTAACGGCCTGGTTCGGCCTGTCCATGTAGGCCCAGTGAGCCCTGTCCATGTAGGCCCAGTGAGGCCTGTCTGTATAGGCCCAGTTAGCCCTGTCTGTATAGGCTCGGTTAAGCATGTCTGTAATGGCCTGGTTAGGCCTGTCCATGTAGGCCCAGTGAGGCCTGTCTGTGTAGGCCCGATTAGGCCTGTCCATGCAGGTCTCTCTATAGTCCTTACAGAGGTCTATAAAATAATGAGGGGCACAGATCAGCTAGATAGTCAATATCTTTTCCCAAAGGTAGGGGAGTCTAAAACTAGAGGGCATAGGGTTAAGGTGAGAGGGGAGAGATACAGAAGGGTCCAGAGGGCCAACGGAGGGTGGTGAGTGTCTGGAACAAGCTGCCAGAGGTAGTAGTAGAGGCGGGTACTATTTTGTCTTTTGAAAAGCTTTTGGACAGTTACATGGGTACGATGGGTATAGAGGGATATGGGCCAAATGCGGGCAATTGGGATTAGTTCGGAGTTTTTAAATAAATATAAGGGCGGCTTGGACAAGTTGGGCCGAAGGGCCTGTTTCCCTGCTGTAAACCTCTATGACTCCCTGTGTCGGCCTAGTAAGGCTTCCTTAGTGACCCAAGTGAGGCCTGTCCCTGTAGGCCCGGTTAGGTCAGTTCACATAGGCTTGGTTAGGCCTGTCTGTATATGCCCAGTGAAGCCTGTCCGTGTAGGCCCAGTGAAGCCTATCCAAGTAGGCCTGGTTAGGCCTGTCCTTGTAGGCTCGGTTAGGCCTGTCTGTATATGCCCAGTGAAGCCTGTACGTGTAGACCCAGTGAAGCCTAACCAAGTAGGCCTGGTTAGGCCTGTCCTTGTAGGCCTGGTTAGGCCTGTCCGTGCAGCCCCAGTGAGGCCTGTCTCTGTAGGCCCCGTTAGGCCTGTTCTCATCAATCCAGTTCAGCCTCCTTATAGGCCCAGTTATGTACAAGCCTCCCTGTGTAGGCCCTGTAGGGCTTCCTTATAGGCCCAGTTAGGCCTGTCTGTATAAGTCTCCCTGTATAGGCCCTGAAGGCTTCCTTATAGGCCCGGTTAGGCCTGTCCGTGTAGGCCCAATAAAGCCTCTCCGTGTAGGCCCGGAGAGGCCTGTCTGTGTAGGCCCAATAAAGCCCCTCCAGGGCGGGTTGGTGCACTCCACTCCACTCACATGTCCCGTTGCTCTGCTCCCGACAGGAGCGACTGGAGACGGCTCGCCAGCGTGCGGAGGAGGAGAGGATCCAACACAGCGCGCAACTGGAGGAACTGCGCCAACGTCTGGAGACCCAAGAGGCCCGGAGCCGCGAGTTCGAGTCTCAGAACCAGAGCCAAGTGCAGGTGGGGCAGAGAGGCGGCAACTGGGAGGAGGTGGGTGAGAGGGTTAATCCCCCCCTCCCTCCGATCAGATTACGGGCTGCCTGGTGTGGGTGTAACTGGGATTAATCTATTATCTTTCTGTGCATCTTCCAGGACCTGCACAAGGCCCACGAGAGCCGGGCTGCCGAATCGGAGAGGGCGAGGTCGCTGGAGACCGAGAGGTACCTGACCCAGGAGCGTCTGAGCAGCCTCCAGCGAGCCGTGGCTCAGCTCGAGAGCGAGAAGTTAGAGGCCGAGCGATTTGCGTCGCGGCTGGAGAGGGACCGTACAGCAGCGAGGAGGGCCTTGGAGAAGGTAGGCCTCACTGGGAGTCAGGCTGGATTGGCCAAATAGGCCTCGTTGGAAGTCAGACTGGATTGGCATAGGATAGGCCTCACTGGGAGTAAGGATGTATTGGCCAAGTAGGCCTCACTGGGAGTAAGGATGTATTGGCCAAGTAGGCCTCACTGGGAGTAAGGCTGAATTGCCCAAGGCAGGCCTCACTGGGAGTCAGGCTGGATTGGCCAAGGTAGGCCTCACTGGGAGTAAGGATGTATTAGCCAAGGTAGGCCTCGCTGGAAGTAAGGCTGGATTGGCATAGGGTAGGCCTCACTGGGAGTTATGATGAATCGGCCAAGGGAGGCTCACTGGGAGTAATGGTGTGTTGGCCAAGGTAGGCCTCACTGGTAGTAAGGATGTGTTGGCCAAGATAGGCCTCACTGGAAAGGCGATGGTTGGTTGCACTGGAAGAGTAAAGTTGACGTGAAAACTGGGTAGGCCTCAACTGGAGTAAAGTTGAGTCAGCCAAATTAGGCCGCAGTGAGAGTAAGGCTGAATTGGCACAGGGTAGGGCTCACTGGGAGTAAGGATGTATTGACGAAGGTAGGCCTCACTGGGAGTAAGGATGTATTGACGAAGGTAGGCCTCACTGGGAGTAAGGATGTATAGACCAAGGTAGGCCTCACTAGAAGTAAGGATATATTGGCCAAATTAGGCCTCACTGGTAGTAAGGATGTATTGGCAAAGGCAGGCCTCACTGGGAGTAAGGATGTATTGGCAAAGGCAGGCCTCACTGGGAGTTAGGATGTATTGGCCAAGGTAGGCCTCACTGGTAGTAAGGATGTATTGGCAAAGGCAGGCCTCACTGGGAGTTAGGATGTATTGGCAAAGGCAGGCCTCACTGGGAGTTAGGATGTATTGGCAAAGGCAGGCCTCACTGGGAGTTAGGATGTATTGGCAAAGGCAGGCCTCACTGGGAGTTAGGATGTATTGGCAAAGGCAGGCCTCACTGGGAGTAAGGATGTGTTGGCTAAGGTAGGCCTCACTGGTAGTAAGGCTGGACTGGCCAAGGTAGGCCTCACTGGGAGTTAGGATGCATTGGCCAAGGTAGGCCTCACTGGGAGTTAGGATGCATTGGCCAAGGTAGGCCTCACTGGCAGTTAGGATGCATTGGCCAAAGTAGGCCTCACTGGGAGTAAGGATTTATTGGCCAAGGTAGGCCTCTCTGGAAGTAAGGCTGGATTGGCCAAGGTAGGCCTCACTGGGAGTTAGGATGCATTGGCAAAGGCAGGCCTCACTGGGAGTTAGGATGCATTGGCAAAGGCAGGCCTCACTGGGAGTTAGGATGCATTGGCAAAGGCAGGCCTCACTGGGAGTAAGGATGTGTTGGCCAAGGTAGGCCTCACTGGTAGTAAGGCTGGACTGGCCAAGGTAGGCCTCACTGGGAGTTAGGATGCATTGGCCAAGGTAGGCCTCACTGGGAGCAACACCGAATTGGCCAACTTGGGGCCTTGGGGAAGGATACAAGGGGGTCGCAGGAGGGGCAGAGGCCAGAGGACATCCCATTAACTGGTTCTTTCACCCTCCGCTCCCGCCCCCCCACCAATTTATCCGTCCACAGGCCGAGACTGAGAAAGTCAAGATGGAGGGAGAGGCGCGTCACTTCACCGACGAACGTAAACGCCTCAGTGAGACAGTGTCGGTCACCGAGAAAGAGTTGAGCGCGACGAGACAAGAACTCCAAAAGTTGCAGGTCGGTCGACACCTGATCCATTTCCTATTTTAGACGTTCGCTGGGATGTGTGGGCGTCTCTGGCTGGGATCATCATTTAATCATCCCTAATCGCCCCCGCTTGAGGAAGGGGTTGGGGGGCGGGTGAGCCGCCATCTCGAACCCGCTGCAATCCCCGTGTTGTCCGTAACGACTGACAGTCCCCCGAATATGGTCACAAATCCACCCCAACGACTGACAGTCCCCCAAATATGGTCACAAATCCACCCCAACGACTGACAGTCCCCCAAATATGGTCACAAATCCACCCCAACGACTGACAGTCCCCCGAATATGGTCACAAATCCACCCCAACGACTGACAGTCCCCCGAATATGGTCACAAATCTACCCCAACGACTGACAGTCTCCCGAATATGGTCACAAATCTACCCCAACGACTGACAGTCTCCCGAATATGGTCACAAATCCACCCCAACGACTGACAGTCCCCCGAATATGGTCACGAAACTACTCCAACGACTGACAGTCTCCCGAATATGGTCACAAATCCACCCCAACGACTGACAGTCCCCCAAATATGGTCACAAATCTACCCCAACGACTGACAGTCTCCCGAATATGGTCACAAATCTACCCCAACGACTGACAGTCCCCCGAATATGGTCACAAATCCACCCCAACGACTGACAGTCCCCCAAATATGGTCACAAATCTACCCCAACGACTGACAGTCCCCCGAATATGGTCACGAAACTACTCCAACGACTGACAGTCCCCCGAATATGGTCACAAATCTACCCCAACGACTGACAGTCTCCCGAATATGGTCACGAAACTACTCCAACGACTGACAGTCCCCCGAATATGGTCACAAATCTACCCCAACGACTGACAGTCCCCCAAATATGGTCACAAATCCACCCCAACGACTGACAGTCCCCCAAATATGGTCGCGAATCCATCCCAACGACTGACAGTCCCCCAAATATGGTCGCGAATCCAGACCAATGACAGAGCTCATTTCTTGTTTAGTTGCTCACGGGACGAGGGTGTCTCTGGGTGGGTCCGTCACTTATACCCCCATTGCTAGTGGCTCCTCCTTGAAGAGGGGGGAGGTGGGTGAGCTGCCATCTTGAATCCGCTGTGGCCCCCGTGTCGATGTAGGTACACCCACGGAGCTGTTAGGGAGGGAGTTCCGGGATTGTTATTGGACATCAGTCAGTCCCGTGTGTGGTGTAGGTACACCCACGGCGCTGTTAGGGAGGGAGTTCCGGGATTGTTATTGGACATCAGTCAGTCCCGTGTGTGGTGTAGGTACACCCACGGCGCTGTTAGGGAAGGAGTTCTGGGATTGTTATTGGACATGAGTCAGTCCCCGTGTGTGGTGTAGGTACACCCACGGCGCTGTTAGGGAGGGAGTTCCGGGATTGTTATTGGACAAGTGTGGTCTAACCGAGGGGATAGGGAGACCGGGAACTGTGCTCGGTGCTCCGAGTGTGGTCTAACCGAGGGGATAGGGAGACCGGAACTGTGCACGGTGCTCCGAGTGTGGTCTAACCGAGGGGATAGGGAGACGGGAACTGTGCACGGTGCTCCGAGTGTGGTCTAACTGAGGGGATAGGGCGAACGGAACTATGCACGGTGCTCCGAGTGTGGGTCTAACCGAGGGGATAGGGAGACCGGAACTGTGCACGGTGCTCCGAGTGTGGTCTAACCGAGGGGATAGGGAGACGGGAACTGAGCACGGTGCTCCGAGTGTGGTCTAACCGAGGGGATAGGGAGACCGGAACTGTGCACGGTGCTCCGAGTGCGGTCTAACCGAGGGGATAGGGAGACCGGAACTGTGCACGGTGCTCCGAGTGTGGTCTAACTGAGGGGATAGGGCGAACGGAACTGTGCACGGTGCTCCGAGTGTGGTCTAACCGAGGGGATAGGGAGACGGGAACTGTGCACGGTGCTCCGAGTGTGGGTCTAACCCAGGGGATAGGGAGACCGGAACTGTGCACGGTGCTCCGAGTGTGGGTCTAACCGAGGGGATAGGGAGACCGGAACTGTGCACGGTGCTCCGAGTGTGGTCTAACCGAGGGGATAGGGAGACCGGAACTGTGCACGGTGCTCCGAGTGTGGTCTAACCGAGGGGATAGGGAGACCGGAACTGTGCACGGTGCTCCGAGTGCGGTCTGACCGAGGGGCTAGGGAGACCAGAACTGTGCACGGTGCTCCGAGTGTGGTCTAACCGAGGGGATAGGGAGACCGGGACTGTGCACGGTGCTCCGAGTGTGGTCTAACCGAGGGGATAGGGAGACGGGAACTGTGCACGGTGCTCCGAGTGTGATCTAACCGAGGGGAGAGGGAGACCGGAACGGTGCACGGTGCTCCGAGTGTGGTCTAACCGAGGGGATAGGGAGACCGGAACTGTGCACGGGGCTCCGAGTGTGGTCTAACCGAGGGGATAGGGAGACCGGAACTGAGCACGGTGCTCCGAGTGTGGTCTAACCGAGGGGAGAGGGAGACCGGAACTGTGCACGCCGCTCCGAGTGTGGTCTAACCGAGGGGATAGGGAGACCGGGACTGTGCACGGTGCTCCGAGTGTGGGTCTAACCGAGGGGATAGGGAGACTGGAACTGTGCACGGTGCTCCGAGTGTGGTCTAACCGAGGGGATAGGGAGACTGGAACTGTGCACGGTGCTCCGAGTGTGGTTTAACCGAGGGGATAGGGAGACCGGGACTGTGCACGGTGCTCCGAGTGTGGTCTAACCGAGGGGATAGGGAGACCGGAACTGTGCACGGTGCTCCGAGTGTGGTCTAACCGAGGGGATAGGGAGACGGGAACTGTGCACGGTGCTCCGAGTGTGGTCTAACCGAGGGGATAGGGAGACGGGAACTGTGCACGGTGCTCCGAGTGTGGGTCTAACCGAGGGGATAGGGAGACTGGAACTGTGCACGGTGCTCCGAGTGTGGGTCTAACCGAGGGGATAGGGAGACGGGAACTGTGCACGGTGCTCCGAGTGTGGTCTATCCGAGGGGATAGGGAGACGGGAACTGTGCACGGTGCTCTGAGTGTGGTCTAACCGAGGGAGACGGGAACTGTGCACGGTGCTCCGAGTGTGGTCTAACCGAGGGAGACCGGAACTGTGCACGGTGCTCCGAGTGTTGTCTAACCGAGGAGTGACATCTCGTAATGATCTGTATTTTACCGAATCTCTTTGTCTTTGCAGATTCAGTTTGCAGATTTAAAAAGCTCCCAGAATCAAGAGACAGTCAGCATTAAGTCCCGAGGTGCAGTGGAACTGAGGGGAGAGGTGGACCACTTGCGTCTCTCCAACAGACAGTTGGAGACCACACTCGAATCGAGAGAGAGGGCACACAGACAGAGAGTGAAAGGGCTGGAGGAACAGGTGAGGGAGCAGGAGGGAGGGTCAGTGCTGAGGGAGCGCCGCACTGTGGGAGGGTCAGTGCTGAGGGAGCGCCGCACTGTGGGAGGGTCAGTGCTGAGGGAGCGCCGCACTGTGGGAGGGTCAGCGCTGAGGGAGCGCCGCACTGTGGGAGGGTCAGTGCTGAGGGAGCGCTGCACTGTGGGAGGGTCGGTGCTGAGGGAGCGCCGCACTGCGGGAGGGTCAGTGCTGAGGGAGCGCCGCACTGTGGGAGGGTCAGTGCTGAGGGAGCCCCGCACTGTGGGAGGGTCGGTGCTGAGGGAGCGCCGCACTGTGGGAGGGTCAGTGCTGAGGGAGCGCCGCACTGTGGGAGGGTCGGTGCTGAGGGAGCGCCGCACTGTGGGAGGGTCAGTGCTGAGGGAGCGCCGCACTGTGGGAGGGTCGGTGCTGAGGGAGCGCCGCACTGTGGGAGGGTCAGTGCTGAGGGAGCGCCGCACTGTGGGAGGGTCGGTGCTGAGGGAGCGCCGCACTGTGGGAGGGTCAGTGCTGAGGGAGCGCCGCACTGTGGGAGGGTCGGTGCTGAGGGAGCGCCGCACTGTGGGAGGGTCGGTGCTGAGGGAGCGCCGCACTGTGGGAGGGTCGGTGCTGAGGGAGCGCCGCACTGTGGGAGGGTCGGTGCTGAGGGAGCGCCGCACTGTCTGCGATACTGACCTCTCTCTCTCTCTCTCTCTCGGGGGCAGATTGCTGTTCTGAAAACCCAGATGAGAGTTGAGCTGGACCATAAGCACCAGTACATCCGCCTCTCCAGCCGCGCCAACGACCAGCTCTCTGGACTGCGACGGAACCTCACCGACTCCCTCAGCGCCGTCTCCCGCGACCCCGACCTCTCCGTGCTGGCCTCCGAGACACGGCGCCTGGATCGCTCCCTCACCCGCAGCCTGCAGTCTTCCCCGGGGAGCCTGGCATCCCCATCACCGGCCCACAGCCCCACACTGACTCCCCGCAGCCCCGCACTCACCCCCAGGGGTCCGCTGCGTGGCCCTGAACTCTGACCCTTCACCCCCGGGGCAGCACTGAACCCTGACCCCTCCCCGAGGGGTCAACCTTGCCAAGAGTCCTTCACCCTGCCCACTCTGTTGCCAGGTCACTTCAGGGGTGGACGGAGCAGAGAGAACCAACACCTCCACACTCTGAATGTGACCTGTCTCTGTCTCGCTCTCTGTCTCGCTCCCTCTCTCCGTCTCGCTCTCTCTCTCTGTCTGTGTCTCGCTCCCTCTCTCCGTCTCGCTCTCTCTCTCTCTCTGTGTCTCGCTCTCTCTCTGTATCTCGCTCTCTCTCTGTCTCGCTTTCTGTCTCTCTCTCTCTGTGTCTCTCTCTCTCTCTCTGTGTCTCTCTCTCTCTCTCTGTGTCTCGCTCCCTCGCTCTCTCTCTGTCTCTCTCTCTCTCTCTGTGTCTCTCTCTCTCTCTCTGTGTCTCGCTTCCTCTCTCTCTCTCTGTCTCTCGCTCCCTCTCTCTGTCTCGCTCCCCCTCTCCGTGTCTCGCTCCCCCTCTCCGTGTCTCGCTCCCCCTCTCCGTGTCTCGCTCCCCCTCTCCGTGTCTCGCTCCCCCTCTCCGTGTCTCGCTCCCCCTCTCCGTGTCTCGCTCCCCCTCTCCGTGTCTCGCTCCCCCTCTCCGTGTCTCGCTCCCCCTCTCCGTGTCTCGCTCCCCCTCTCCGTGTCTCGCTCCCCCTCTCCGTGTCTCGCTCCCCCTCTCCGTGTCTCGCTCCCCCTCTCCGTGTCTCGCTCCCCCCTCCGTGTCTCGCTCCCCCTCTCCGTGTCTCGCTCCCCCTCTCCGTGTCTCGCTCCCCCTCTCCGTGTCTCGCTCCCCCTCTCCGTGTCTCGCTCCCCCTCTCCGTGTCTCGCTCCCCCTCTCCGTGTCTCGCTCCCCCTCTCCGTGTCTCGCTCCCCCTCTCCGTGTCTCGCTCCCCCTCTCCGTGTCTCGCTCCCCCTCTCCGTGTCTCGCTCCCCCTCTCCGTGTCTCGCTCCCCCTCTCCGTGTCTCGCTCCCCCTCTCCGTGTCTCCCTCCCCCTCTCCGCGTCTCCCTCCCCCTCTCCGTGTCTCCCTCTCTCTGCCTCTCGCTCCCCCTCCCTCTGCCTCTCGCTCTCCCTCCCTCTCTCTCTGCCTCTTTCTCTCACTCTCTGCCTCTCTCTCCCCCCCCCCCTCTCCATCTCTCTCCCTCTCTCTCTCCCCCTCTCTCTCTCCCCCTCTCTCCCCCTCTCTCTGGCTATTACAATGAAGTATTTTTTCTAAGCAATGAAGTATATATATAATTTTTTGCGATTATGTACCAGGATTCCTCAGGTGGGTTGGGGGGCGGAATGGGGTGGGGAATCCGTGTAAGAGAGAGATTGGAAGTTGGGTTGGCGAGGACTATAACCTCCTGGGAAGGGAGGGGGCAAACATCAGACCCCCTGACCCCCTCTCGGGACCCCTTGTTGTCCCCTTCCCTCCCTGCCCAGCTGCCTCCCCCCCCGGTGGGGTTGGGGTGAGAGAGGTGGAATGGGTGCCAGAATTAAGCCCCCCCTCCCTCTCTCTCGAGAAGAGTGCCAATTCAGTTGGGGCAGTACTGGAGCCCACAAGAGGGGGCTTGCAGTCACCTTTGACCCCTAGAGGTCACCTATGACCTTCCCCCTCCACCCCCCCCCCCCCCCACCGCATTGGGGCCCACGTTTTGGGAATCCCACCCTCCCCAAGCGCCAATATTTTGTACTCTATTTTTGTAAGGAAAGTGTAAGGATTTCTTTTTGGACACTAGGCCTCGTGCCAATAAAGCATACAGACTGGAGGGAAATTTATCCCGGATGGTTCTTTCGGAGTGGGCTGCGTGGGGGAGAGAGAGGGGGGGGGTGGGGCGGTGGGGTGTGGGAAGGACATAAGGAGGGACAAAGGTGCGCCATGGCGGGGTACAGTCCCCCCATGACGGGGGCGGGGGGGGAGGGAAGTGATTAATGTTGTTTGTAATGGAAATAATTTGGAGGAAAATGCAATTGGGTTTAAGAGTCATCGAGGTTTACAGCACGGAAACAGGCCCTTCGGCCCAACTTGTCCATGCCGCCCCCTTTTTTATTTAAAACCCCTAAGCTAATCCCAATTGCCCGCATTTGGCCCATATCCCTCTATACCCATCGTGCCCATGTCACTGTCTAAACGCTTTTTAAAAGACAAAATTGTACCCGCCTCTACTACTACCTCTGGCAGCTTGTTCCAGACACTCACCACCCTCTGTGTGAAAAAATTGCTCCTCTGGACCCTTTTGTATCTCTCCCCTCTCACCTTAAACCGATTCCCTCTAGTTTTAGACTCCCCGACCTTTGGGAAAAGATATTGACTATCTAGCTGATCTGTGCCCCTCATTATTTTATAGACCTCTATAAGATCACCCCTCAGCCTCCTACGCTCCAGAGAAAAAAGTCCCAGTCTATCCAGCCTCTCCTTATAACTCAATCCATCAAGTCCCGGTAGCATCCCAGTAAATCTTGTCTGCACTCTTTCTAGTTTAATAATATCCTTTCTATAATAGGGTGACCAGAACTGTACACAGTATTCCAAGTGTGGCCTTACCAATGTCTTGTACAACTTCAACAAGACGTCCCAACTCCTGTATTCAATGTTCTGACCGATGAAACCAAGCATGCCGAATGCCTTCTTCACCACTCTGTCCACCTGTGACTCCACTTTCAAGGAGCTATGAACCTGTACCTCGAGATCTCTTTGTTCTGTAACTCTCCCCCAATGCCCGACCATTAACTGAGTAAGTCCTGCCCTGGTTCGATCGACCAAAACGCATCACCTCGCATTTGTCTAAATTAAACTCCATCTGCCATTCGTCAGCCCACTGGCCCAATTGATCAAGATCCCGTTGCAATTGGAGATAACTTTCTTCACTGTCCACTGTGCCACCAATCTTAGTGTCATCTGCAAACTTACTAACCATGCCTCCTATATTCTCATCCAAATCATTAATATAAATGACAAATAACAGTGGGCCCAGCACTGATCCCTGAGGCACACCGCTGGTCACATCCTTCCTTAGATACGGGGGGCCCAAAACTGCTCACAATCCTCCAAATGGGATCTGACCAGAGTACGGTCCCCGGAAGGGTCGGGGATTTTAGTTCAGACGGGGGTAGCAGGGTCGGTGCCGGCTTGGAGGGCCGAAGGATCCATTTCTGTGCTGTAATTGTCCTGTTGGGACACCCCCCCCCACCCCCGATCTGACCCCTGACCCCGTCAGGAAGAGAAAGAGACAGTCTTGACGGCAGAAGTATTTGTGTGTGTTTTTCTTTATTCAGCAAGTGTGTGTCTCTCCTCACCCCCCCCCCACTCCTCTGGCGATGGGGAGGGGGTAGTGAGGAGAGGGAGGGGGGGAATAAGGCGGGAAACTGCGCGGTTCCTACAAAAGCGGTCGGAGCGGGCGCAAACTTGGACGGGACACCGGGAAGGGGAGGGGTTGAGCGACAAGGAGTGTGTAGCAGGATTGGGGGGGGGGGGGCGGTTACTAATCCGCTTGCCTCTTTCTATGCCATGGTGTCAAACTGACCGCCATTCTATTGGACAAGTCCCCACCCCGTATCTCTGAACGCAAAAGACTTGGGATGGCCATTTTCCCGTTCCCAATTCTACAGGAGGGCAACAGACGCCAATCACAATTCTACAGGCTGGAAAATAGATGCCAATTTTAAGGCCCCAATTCTACAGGTTGGAAAATAGATGCCAATTATTAAGCCCCAATTCTTCAGGCTAGACAATAGACGCCAATTATTAGGTCCCAATTCTACAGGCAGGAAAACGGACGCCATTTTAAGGCCCCTAATCTACAGGCCAGAAAGTAGACACCAATCGCAAGGCCCCAATGCTACAGGCCGGAAAATGGACACCAATTTTAAGGACCTAATTCTTCAGGCCAGAAAATAGATGAAAATTATAAAGCCTCAATTCTACAAGCAGGAAAATAGATGCCAACTCTAAAGCCCCAATTCTACAGGTTGGAAAATGGACACTAATTACAAGGCCCCAATTCTACAATCCGGAAGATAGATGCCAATTTTAAGGCCGCAATTCTTCACGCTAGAAAATAGACACCAATTATAAGGCCCCAATTCTACAGGACGGAAAAGAGATGGCTATTTTATGGCCCCTAATCTACAAGCCAGAAAGTAGACACCAATTGCAAGGCCCCAATTCTATAAGCAGGAAAATAGATACCAATTTTAAGGCCCCAATTCAACACGCCAGAAAATAGATGCTAATTTTAAGACCCCAATTCTACAGGCTGGAAAATAGACGCCAATTACAAGGCCCCAATTCTACAGGCCAGAAAACAGACGCCAATCACAAGGCCCCAATTCTGCAGGACGAAAAATAGACACCAACTTTAAGGCCCCAATGCTACAGGCCAGAAAATAGATGCCAATTTGAAAGCCCAATTATAAAGCCCCAATTCTACAGGCAGGAAAATAGACGGCAATTAAAAGGCCCAATTCTACAGGCCGGGTAACAGATGCCAATTCTAAGGCCCCAATTCTACAGGCTGGAAAATAGACGTCAATTTTAAAGTCCCAATTCTACAGGACGGAAAATAGACGCCAATTATAAAGCTCCAATTCTACAGGCAGGAAAATAGACAGCAATTCTAAGGTCCCAATTCTACAGGCCGAAAGATAGATGCCATTTTAAGGCCCCAATTCTTCAGGCAGGAAAATAGATGGCAATTTTAAGGCCTCAATTCTACAGGACGGAAAATAGACGGCTATTTTAAGGCCCCTAATCTACGGGCCGGAAAGTAGACACCAATTGCAAGGCCCCAATTCTACAGGCAGAAAAATAGATGCCAACTACAAAGGCCCCAATGCTACAGGCCGGAAAATAGATGCCAATTTGAAAGCCCCAATGAGAAAGCCCCAATTCTGCTGGCCAGGAAATAGACGCTAATTATAAAGCCCCAATTTTACAGGCAGGAAAATAGATGCCAATTTTAAGGTCCCAATTCTACAGGCTAGAAAATAGACGGCAATTTTAAGGCCCCAATTATGCAGACAGGAAAATAGATAGCAATTATAAGGCCCGAATTCTACAGAACAGAAAATAGGCGTCAATTACAAGGCCCCGATTCTACAGGCAGGAACATAGATGCCAATTCTAAGGCCCCAGTTCTACAGGCTGGAAAATAGATGCTAAGTTGAAAGCTCTAATTCTACAGAGAAGAAAACAGACGCCAATTACAAGGCCCCAATGCTCCATGGAGGAAAATAGATGCCAATTTTAAGACCACGATTCTGCAGCCCAGAAAATAGATGCCAATTATAGAGCCCCAATTCTACAGGCAGGAAAATAGATGTCAATTATAAGGCCCTAATTCTACAGGCCAGGAAACAGACGCCAATTTTAAGGCCCCAATTCTACAGGTCAGGAAACAGACGCCAGTTCTAAGGTCCCAATTCTACAGGCTGGAAAATAGACGCTAATTACAAGGCCCCAATTCTACAGGCCGGAAAATAGACATAATATTTAAGGTCCAAAATCTACAGGGAGAGAAATAGGCGCCAATTCTAAGGTCTCAATTTGACAGGCTGGAAAACAGTCGCCAATTTGAAAGCCCCAATACCACAGGCCGGGAAACAGACGCCAATTTAAAGGCCCCAAATCCACCGGCCGGGAAACGGACGCCAATTTTAAGGCCCCAATTCTACAGGAGAGAAATAGACGCCAATTTGAAAGCCCCGATTCTACGGCAGGGAGATCAACGCCATGTTTTTGAGATCAAGGGATGGGGGGGGTGTGGCTATGTGGTCCCTGAGGGTCGTGGTCAGGGTCTCTGCTGTCACGACCGCCCCCCACCACCCCCCCAAACGTCCCCCGGACGTGACCAAATTTGGAGCGATGCAGAGGGGCAGCAGACAAAGTCTTGGCCACGACACCATACTCAGCGGGCACCGCGGGGGAGCTGGAGTGGGAAGCGGGGTGGGGGGGGAGAGTCGAAAGATTGAGCAATAACCCATGCTATCCCGTTGCGGCGACACTCCCCCGCATTCCCCCCCCCCCCCCCCCACCCCCGCCATCATCCCATCCTGCCCCCCCAACTCCCCTCCCCCCAGTCCATCGCATCTTAGGCCAGCACATCATTACATCGAATGCGCTGCCTGCCATTGTTGCTTCTACGATAGCGACGGGGCCAACCGTACTGTGTTCGACAGAGGTCAGCTGTGGAGAGACAGAGAGACAGGGGTTAGATACAGAGTAAAGCTCCCTCTACACTGTCCCCCATCAAACACTCCCAGGACAGGTACAGCACAGGGTTAGATACAGAGTAAAGGTCCCTCTACACTGTCCCCCATCAAACACTCCCAGGACAGGTACAGCACAGGGTTAGATACAGAGTAAAGGTCCCTCTACACTGTCCCCCATCAAACACTCCCAGGACAGGTACAGCACGGGGTTAGATACAGAGTAAAGCTCCCTCTACACTGTCCCCATCAAACACTCCCAGGACAGGTACAGCACGGGGTTAGATACAGAGTAAAGCTCCCTCTACACTGTCCCCCATCAAACACTCCCAGGACAGGTACAGCACGGGGTTAGATACAGAGTAAAGCTCCCTCTACACTGTCCCCCATCAAACACTCCCAGGACAGGTACAGCACGGGGTTAGATACAGGGTAAATCTCCCTCTACACTGTCCCCATCAAACACTCCCAGGACAGGTACAGCACGGGGTTAGATACAGAGTAAAGCTCCCTCTACACTGTCCCCATCAAACACTCCCAGGACAGGTACAGCACGGGGTTAGATACAGAGTGAAGCTCTCTCTACACTGTCCCCATCAAACACTCCCAGGACAGGTACAGCACGGGGTTAGATACAGAGTAAAGCTCCCTCTACACTGTCCCCATCAAACACTCCCAGGACAGGTACAGCACGGGGTTAGATACAGAGTAAAGCTCCCTCTACACTGTCCCCATCAAACACTCCCAGGACAGGTACAGCACGGGGTTAGATACAGAGTAAAGCTCCCTCTCCACTGTCCCCATCAAACACTCCCAGGACAGGTACAGCACGGGGTTAGATACAGAGTAAAGCTCCCTCTACACTGTCCCCAATCAAACACTCCCAGGACAGGTACAGCACGGGGTTAGATACAGAGTAAAGCTCCCTCTACACTGTCCCTATCAAACACTCCCAGGACAGGTACAGCACGGGGTTAGATACAGAGTAAAGCTCCCTCTACACTGTCCCCATCAAACACTCCCAGGACAGGTACAGCACGGGGTTAGATACAGAGTAAAGCTCCCTCTACACTGTCCCCATCAAACACTCCCAGGACAGGTACAGCACGGGGTTAGATACAGAGTAAAGCTCCCTCTACACTGTCCCCATCAAACACTCCCAGGACAGGTACAGCACGGGGTTAGATACAGAGTAAAGCTCCCTCTACACTGTCCCCATCAAACACTCCCAGGACAGGTACAGCACGGGGTTAGATACAGAGTAAAGCTCCCTCTCCACTGTCCCCATCAAACACTCCCAGGACAGGTACAGGACGGGGTTAGATACAGAGTAAAGCTCCCTCTACACTGTCCCGATCAAACACTCCCAGGACAGGTGCAGCACGGGGTTAGATACAGAGTGAAGCTCCATCTACACTGTCCCCCCATCAAACACTCCCAGGACAGGGACAGCACGGGGTTAGATACAGAGTAAAGCTCCCTCTACACTGTCCCCCATCAAACACTCCCAGGACAGGTACAGCACGGGGTTAGATACAGAGTAAAGCTCCCTCTACACTGTCCCCATCAAACACTCCCAGGACAGGTACAGCACGGGGTTAGATACAGAGTGAAGCTCACCTTTAATCTTCTCCTCCTGTAGACAGACGGTACGCATACAGATCTCCTTGTTGATCACATACATCCGACGGAGGCTGGGGGAGATAGCAGGGAGTGTGTCGTTAGGACAGGAAATTTCCCCTTCTTGTCCCTCCTAATCCCCGCCCCCCCCCCCCCCGGGCCCCCTCCTCGTTACCTGTAGAAACACAACGCGTGGACACACTGCTTCAGGGGTTGGTGCACAGAGTACAGCCGGGTACACGGATACTGCTCCTCGCGACACTCTGGAACAGAGAGGGAGGGAGTCAGAGAGAGAGTGACGCTGCGCCAAGGTTCCTCCCCCTGCCCCCAAATCCCATTCTGCCAAGCCTTCACCCACCCCCTCACTCCGACCCTCCCCTCGCCTTTGATTTATCATTGTCACACGTACTGGGATACAGTGAAAAGTATTGTTTCTCGCGCGCTATACAGACAAAGCATACCGTTCATAGAGAAGGAAAGGAGAGGGTGCAGAATGTAGAGTTACAGTCACAGCTAGGGGTGTAGAGAAAGATCAAATTAATATTTGATTTATTATTGTCACTGGGATACAGTGAAAAGTATTGTTTCTTGCGCGCTATACAGACAAAGGCACGTTGGCACAGTGGGTTAGCGCTGCTGCCTCACAGCGCCAGGGAGCCGGGTTCGATTCCCGGGCTCGGGTCACTGTCTGTGCGGAGTCTGCACGTTCCCCCCGTGTCTGCGTGGGTTTCCTCCGGGCGCTCCGGTTTCCTCCCACAGTCCGAAAGACGCGCTGGGGTTAGGGCGCGTTGGGCCGTGCTAAATTCTCCCTCAGTGTCACCCGAACAGGAGTGTGGGCGACTAGGGGGATTCTCACAGTAACTTCATTGCAGTGTTAATGTAAGCCGACTTGCGACTGATAAATAAACTTTACTTTACTAAAGCATACCGTTCATAGAGTACAGAGGGGAGAAGGAAAGGAGAGGGTGCACAATGTAGGGTTACAGTCACAGCTAGGGTGCAGAGAAAGATCAGGTTAATATTGGATTTGATTTATTGTCACATGTACTGGGATACAGTGAAAAGTATAAAGTCATAGAGGTTTACAGCATGGAAACAGGCCCTTCGGCCCAACTTGTCCATGCCGCCCCCTTTTTTTAAACCCCTAAGCTAATCCCAATTGCCCGTGTTTGGCCCATATCCCTCTATACCCATCTTACCCATGTAACTGTCTAAACGCTTTTTAAAAGACAAAATTGTCCCCGCCTCTACTACTGCCTCTGGCAGCTCGTTCCAGACACTCACCACCCTCTGTGTGTGAAAAATTGCCCCTCTGGACACTTTTGTATCTCTCCCCTCTCACCTTAAACCTATGCCCTCTAGTTTTAGACTCCCCCCTACCTTTGGGAAAAGATGTTGACTATCTCGCTGATCTTTGCCCCTCATTATTTTATAGACCTCTATAAGATCATCCCTCAGCCTCCTACGCTCCAGAGAAAAAAGTCCCAGTCTATCCAGCCTCTCCTTCTAACTCAAACCATCAAGTCCCGGTTGCATCCCAGTAAATCTTTTCTGCACTCTTTCTAGTTTAATAATATCCTTTCTATAATATTGTTTCTTGCGCGCTATCCAGATAAAGCATACTGTTCATAGAGTCCAGAGGGGAGAAGGCAAGGAGAGAGTGCACAGAATGTAGTATTACATTACGAAAGCCCCACCAACACCTCTACTTTCTCAGGAGACTAAGGAAATTCGGCATGTCCGCTCCGACTCTCACCAACTTTTACAGATGCCCCATAGAAAGCATTCTTTCTGGGTTGTATCACAGCTTGGTCTGGGGCTCCTGCTCTGCCCAAGACCGCAAGGAACTACAAAAGGGTCGTGAATGTAGCCCAATCCCATCACGCAAACCAGCCTCCCATCCATTGACTCCGTCTACACTTCCCGCTGCCTCGGGGGAAAAGCAGCCGGCATAATCAAGGACCCCCCCCCGACGCACCCCGGACATTCTCTCTTCCACCTTCTTCCCTCGGGGAAAAAGATACAAAAGTCTGAGGTCACGTACCGACCGACTCAAGAACAGCTTCTTCCCTGCTGCTGCTGTCAGACTTTTGAATGGACCTACCTCGCATTAAGCTGATCTTTCTCTACACCCCGAGCTGTGACTGTATCACTACATTCTGCACCCTCTCCTTCTCTATGAACGGTATGCTTTGTCTATATAGCGCGCAAGAAACAATACTTTTTACTGTATCCCAGTGACAATAATAAATCAACTCAAATATTAATTTGATCTTTCTCTACACCCTAGCTGTGACTATAACACTACATTCTGCACCCTCTCCTTTCCTTCTCTATGAACAGTATACTTTGTCTGTATAGAACATAGAACAGTACAGCACAGAACAGGCCCCTCGGCCCTCGATGTTGTGCCGAGCTTTATCTGAAACCAAGATCAAGCTATCCCACTCCCTATCATCCTGGTGTGCTCCATGTGCCTATCCAATAACCGCTTAAATGTTCCTAAAGTGTCTGACTCCACTATCACTGCAGGCAGTCCATTCCACACCCCAACCACTCTCTGCGTAAAGAACCTACCTCTGATATCCGTCCTGTATCTCCCACCACGAACCCTATAGTTATGCCCCCTCGTAATAGCTCCATCCCACCCGAGGAAATAGTCTTTGAACGTTCACTCTATCTATCCCCTTCATCATTTTATAAACCTCTATTAAGTCTCCCCTCAGCCTCCTCCGCTCCAGAGAGAACAGCCCTAGCTCCCTCAACCTTTCCTCATAAGGCCTACCCTCCAAACCAGGCAGCATCCTGGTAAATCTCCTCTGCACTCTTTCCAGCGCTTCCACATCCTTCTTATAGTGAGGTGACCAGAACTGCACACAATAGCGTGCAAGGAAACAATACTTTTCACTGTATACGAATAGAATCATAAAATCCCTACAGTGCAGAAGGAGGCCATTCGGCCCATCGAGTCTGCACCGACCACAATCCCACCCAGGCCCTACCCCCACACATTTACCCTACTCATCCTGACACTAGGGTCAATTTAGCACGGCCAATCCACCTAACCCGCACATCTTTGGACCGCGGGAGGAAACCAGAGCACCCGGAGGAAACCCACGCAGACACGGGGAGAACGTGCAGACTCCGCGCAGACAGTGACCCAGGTCAGGAATCGAACCCGGGTCCCTGGCGCTGTGAGGCTGCAGTGCTAACCCACTGTGCCAACGTGCACTAATACAAGTAACAATAACAAACCAAATCAATGATATTGGTTTATCCCAGTTTGGCTAGATATACATACGTATGGTTTACACAAGTGGACACAAGATGGTGCTATTGCCCCCTCCCACCCCCACCCCCCCGTTTGTACCAAGGGCATGAGCTTCGGATACCAAACACACTTTGATGTGCTTGCAAATCTGAAGACACCCACCCCCAAACCACTCTGGAACATCACGTGGTGAACTTTAACCCACGTCAGAACTCGATGAACACTCACCTTCGGGGAAGGGAAGCAAATCATCATCGGGGTGGGCTACTGAGGAGGCAGAGAGAGACAAAGATCTTCAGAACATGTTCCTGACAAAGCTCGCTGCAAACCTTACCATACGCCGACTCCCCAACTCTCCCGTGGGAGCGAGTCCCACCTCCTCCCCCACTCCACTGTGGGAGCGAGTCCCACATACTCCCCCCGTGGGAGCGAGTCCCACATTCTCCCCACCCCGTGGGAGCGAGTCCCACATTCTCCCCCACTCCCCCCCCCGTGGGAATGAGTCCCACTCCCGTGTAAGCGAGAGAGGGAGGGACAGAAAGAGCGCACGCGCGCATTAGAGAGCGCACGCACGAGAGTGACGGAGAGAGAGTGCGTGAGCGAGAGAGAGAGAGCACGTGCGTGAATAAGAGAGGGAGACAGAGTGCACAAGTGAGCGAAAGAGAGAGGAGAGAGAGCGCGCGGGTAAGCGAGAGAGAGAGCACGAGCGAGAGAGAGAGCACGAGCGAGAGAGAGCGTGCGCGAGGGAGAGAGAGAGCGTGCGCGAGGGAGAGAGAGAGCGTGCGCGAGGGAGAGAGAGAGCGTGCGCGAGGGAGAGAGAGAGCGTGCGCGAGGGAGAGAGAGAGCGTGCGCGAGGGAGAGAGAGAGCGTGCGCGAGGGAGAGAGAGAGCGTGCGCGAGGGAGAGAGAGAGCGTGCGCGAGGGAGAGAGAGAGCGCGAGGGAGAGAGAGAGCGTGCGCGAGGGAGAGAGAGAGCGTGCGCAAGAGAGAGAGAGCGTGCGCGAGGGAGAGAGAGCGTGCGCGAGGGAGAGAGAGCGTGCGCGAGAGAGAGAGAGCGTGCGCGAGGGAGAGAGAGAGCGTGCGCGAGGGAGAGAGAGAGCGTGCGCGAGGGAGAGAGAGAGCGCGAGGGAGAGAGAGAGCGTGCGCGAGGGAGAGAGAGAGCGTGCGCGAGAGAGAGAGAGCGTGCGCGAGGGAGAGAGAGCGTGCGCGAGGGAGAGAGAGAGCGCGTGCGCGAGGGAGAGAGCACGAGCGAGAGAGAGCGTGCGCGAGGGAGAGAGAGAGCGTGCGCGAGGGAGAGAGAGAGCGCGTGCGCGAGGGAGAGAGAGAGCGTGCGCGAAGGGAGAGAGAGAGCGTGCGCGAGGGAGAGAGAGCGTGCGCGAGGGAGAGAGAGAGCGTGCGCGAGGGAGAGAGAGAGCGTGCGCGAGGGAGAGAGAGAGCGCGTGCGCGAGGGGGAGAGCGTGCGCGAGGGAGAGAGAGCGTGCGCGAGGGAGAGAGAGCGTGCGCGAGGGAGAGAGAGAGCGTGCGCGAGGGAGAGAGAGAGCGTGCGCGAGGGAGAGAGAGAGCGCGAGGGAGAGAGACCGTGCGCGAGGGAGAGAGAGAGCGCGTGCGCGTGGGGGAGAGCGTGCGCGAGGGAGAGAGAGAGCGCGTGCGCGAGGGGGAGAGCGTGCGCGAGGGAGAGAGAGAGCGTGCGCGAGGGAGAGAGAGCGTGCGCGAGGGAGAGAGAGAGCGTGCGCGAGGGAGAGAGAGAGCGTGCGCGAGGGGGAGAGAAGCGTGCGCGAGGGGAGAGAGAGCGTGCGCGAGGGAGAGAGAGAGCGTGCGCGAGGGGGAGAGAGAGCGTGCGCGAGGGAGAGAGAGAGCGTGCGCGAGGGAGAGAGAGAGCGTGCGCGAGGGAGAGAGAGAGCGCGAGGGAGAGAGAGCGTGCGCGAGGGAGAGAGAGAGCGCGAGGGAGAGAGAGAGCGTGCGCGAGGGAGAGAGAGAGCGCGAGGGAGAGAGAGCGTGCGCGAGGGAGAGAGAGAGCGTGCGCGAGGGAGAGAGAGAGCGTGCGCGAGGGAGAGAGAGAGCGTGCGCGAGGGGGAGAGAGAGCGTGCGCGAGGGAGAGAGAGAGCGTGCGCGAGGGAGAGAGAGAGCGTGCGCGAGGGAGAGAGAGAGCGTGCGCGAGGGGGAGAGAGAGCGTGCGCGAGGGAGAGAGAGAGCGTGCGCGAGGGAGAGAGAGAGCGTGCGCGAGGGAGAGAGAGCGTGCGCGAGGGAGAGAGAGAGCGCGAGGGAGAGAGAGAGCGCGAGGGAGAGAGAGAGCGTGCGCGAGGGAGAGAGAGAGCGCGAGGGAGAGAGAGCGTGCGCGAGGGAGAGAGAGAGCGTGCGCGAGGGAGAGAGAGAGCGTGCGCGAGGGAGAGAGAGAGCGTGCGCGAGGGAGAGAGATAGCGTGCGCGAGGGGGAGAGAGAGCGTGCGCGAGGGGGAGAGAGAGCGCGAGGGAGAGAGAGAGAGCGTGCGCGAGGGAGAGAGAGAGCGCGTGCGCGAGGGAGAGAGAGAGCGTGCGCGAGGGAGAGAGAGAGCGTGCGCGAGGGAGAGAGAGAGCGCGTGCGCGAGGGAGAGAGAGAGCGTGCGCGAGGGAGAGAGAGAGCGTGCGCGAGGGGGAGAGAGAGCGTGCGCGAGGGGGAGAGCGTGCGCGAGGGAGAGAGAGAGCGCGTGCGCGAGGGAGAGAGAGAGCGTGCGCGAGGGGGAGAGAGAGCGTGCGCGAGGGAGAGAGAGAGCGTGCGCGAGGGAGAGAGAGAGCGTGCGCGAGGGAGAGAGAGAGCGCGCGAGGGAGAGAGAGAGCGTGCGCGAGGGAGAGAGAGAGCGTGCGCGAGAGAGAGAGAGCGCGTGCGCGAGGGAGAGAGAGAGCGCGTGCGCGAGGGGGAGAGAGAGCGTGCGCGAGGGAGAGAGAGCGCGTGCGCGAGGGAGAGAGAGCGTGCGCGAGGGAGAGAGAGCGTGCGCGAGGGAGAGAGAGAGCGTGCGCGAGGGAGAGAGAGCGCGTGCGCGAGGGAGAGAGAGCGTGCGCGAGGGAGAGAGAGCGTGCGCGAGGGAGAGAGAGAGCGCGCGAGGGAGAGAGAGAGCGTGCGCGAGGGAGAGAGAGAGCGCGCGAGGGAGAGAGAGAGCGTGCGCGAGGGAGAGAGAGAGCGCGCGAGGGAGAGAGAGCGTGCGCGAGGGAGAGAGAGAGCGCGAGAGAGAGAGCGTGCGCGAGGGGGAGAGCGTGCGCGAGGGGAGAGAGAGAGCGCGTGCGCGAGGGGGAGAGCGTGCGCGAGGGAGAGAGAGAGCGTGCGCGAGGGAGAGAGAGCGTGCGCGAGGGAGAGAGAGAGCGTGCGCGAGGGAGAGAGAGAGCGTGCGCGAGGGGGAGAGAGAGCGTGCGCGAGGGGAGAGAGAGCGTGCGCGAGGGGGAGAGAGAGCGCGAGGGAGAGAGAGAGAGCGTGCGCGAGGGAGAGAGAGAGCGTGCGCGAGGGAGAGAGAGAGCGTGCGCGAGGGGGAGAGAGAGCGTGCGCGAGGGAGAGAGAGAGCGTGCGCGAGGGAGAGAGAGAGCGTGCGCGAGGGAGAGAGAGAGCGCGAAGGGAGAGAGAGCGTGCGCGAGGGAGAGAGAGAGCGCGAGGGAGAGAGAGAGCGTGCGCGAGGGAGAGAGAGCGCGAGGGAGAGAGAGCGTGCGCGAGGGAGAGAGAGAGCGTGCGCGAGGGAGAGAGAGAGCGTGCGCGAGGGAGAGAGAGAGCGTGCGCGAGGGAGAGAGATAGCGTGCGCGAGGGGGAGAGAGAGCGTGCGCGAGGGAGAGAGAGAGAGCGTGCGCGAGGGAGAGAGAGAGCGCGTGCGCGAGGGAGAGAGAGAGCGTGCGCGAGGGAGAGAGAGAGCGTGCGCGAGGGAGAGAGAGAGCGCGTGCGCGAGGGGGAGAGAGAGCGTGCGCGAGGGAGAGAGAGAGCGTGCGCGAGGGGGAGAGAGAGCGTGCGCGAGGGGGAGAGCGTGCGCGAGGGAGAGAGAGAGCGTGCGCGAGGGAGAGAGAGAGCGCGCGAGGGAGAGAGAGAGCGTGCGCGAGGGAGAGAGAGCGTGCGCGAGAGAGAGAGAGAGCGCGTGCGCGAGGGAGAGAGAGAGCGCGTGCGCGAGGGGGAGAGAGAGCGTGCGCGAGGGAGAGAGAGCGCGTGCGCGAGGGAGAGAGTGCGTGCGCGAGGGAGAGAGAGCGTGCGCGAGGGAGAGAGAGAGCGTGAGCGAGGGAGAGAGAGCGCGTGCGCGAGGGAGAGAGAGCGTGCGCGAGGGAGAGAGAGCGTGCGCGAGGGAGAGAGAGAGCGTGCGCGAGGGAGAGAGAGAGCGCGCGAGGGAGAGAGAGAGCGTGCGCGAGGGGGAGAGCGTGCGCGAGGGAGAGAGAGAGCGTGTGCGCGAGGGAGAGAGAGAGCGCGTGCGCGAGGGAGAGAGAGCGCGTGCGCGAGGGAGAGAGAGAGCGTGCGCGAGGGAGAGAGAGCGTGCGCGAGGGAGAGAGAGCGTGCGCGAGGGAGAGAGAGCGCGTGCGCGAGGGAGAGAGAGAGCGTGCGCGAGGGAGAGAGAGAGCGTGCGCGAGGGAGAGAGAGAGCGTGCGCGAGGGAGAGAGAGAGCGTGCGCGAGGGAGAGAGAGCGTGCGCGAGGGAGAGAGAGCGTGCGCGAGGGAGAGAGAGAGCGTGCGCGAGGGAGAGAGAGAGCGTGCGCGAGGGAGAGAGAGAGCGTGCGCGAGGGAGAGAGAGAGCGTGCGCGAGGGAGAGAGAGAGCGTGCGCGAGGGGGAGAGAGAGCGTGCGCGAGGGAGAGAGAGAGCGTGCGCGAGGGAGAGAGAGCGCGTGCGCGAGGGGGAGAGAGAGCGTGCGCGAGGGAGAGAGAGAGCGTGCGCGAGGGGGAGAGCGTGCGCGAGGGAGAGAGAGAGCGCGTGCGAGGGAGAGAGAGAGCGTGCGCGAGGGAGAGAGAGAGCGTGTGCGAGGGAGAGAGAGAGCGTGCGCGAGGGGGAGAGCGTGCGCGAGGGAGAGAGAGAGCGCGTGCGAGGGAGAGAGAGAGCGTGCGCGAGGGAGAGAGAGAGCGCGAGAGAGAGAGCGTGCGCGAGGGGGAGAGCGTGCGCGAGGGAGAGAGAGAGCGTGCGCGAGGGGGAGAGCGTGCGCGAGGGAGAGAGAGAGCGTGCGCGAGGGAGAAGAGAGCGTGCGCGAGGGAGAGAGAGCGTGCGCGAGGGAGAGAGAGCGTGCGCGAGGGAGAGAGAGAGCGTGCGCGAGGGAGAGAGAGAGCGCGCGAGGGAGAGAGAGAGCGTGCGCGAGGGAGAGAGAGAGCGTGCGCGAGGGAGAGAGAGCGTGCGCGAGGGAGAGAGAGCGTGCGCGAGGGAGAGAGAGAGCGTGCGCGAGGGAGAGAGAGAGCGCGCGAGGGAGAGAGAGAGCGTGCGCGAGGGGGAGAGCGTGCGCGAGGGAGAGAGAGAGCGCGTGCGCGAGGGAGAGAGAGAGCGCGTGCGCGAGGGAGAGAGAGCGCGTGCGCGAGGGAGAGAGAGAGCGTGCGCGAGGGAGAGAGAGCGTGCGCGAGGGAGAGAGCGTGCGCGAGGGAGAGAGAGCGCGTGCGCGAGGGAGAGAGAGAGCGTGCGCGAGGGGAGAGAGAGAGCGTGCGCGAGGGAGAGAGAGAGCGTGCGCGAGGGAGAGAGAGAGCGTGCGCGAGGGAGAGAGAGAGCGTGCGCGAGGGAGAGAGAGCGTGCGCGAGGGAGAGAGAGAGCGTGCGCGAGGGAGAGAGAGAGCGTGCGCGAGGGAGAGAGAGAGCGTGCGCGAGGGAGAGAGAGAGCGTGCGCGAGGGAGAGAGAGCGTGCGCGAGGGAGAGAGAGCGTGCGCGAGGGAGAGAGAGCGTGCGCGAGGGAGAGAGAGAGCGTGCGCGAGGGAGAGAGAGCGTGCGCGAGGGAGAGAGAGCGTGCGCGAGGGAGAGAGAGCGCGTGCGCGAGGGGGAGAGAGAGCGTGCGCGAGGGAGAGAGAGAGCGTGCGCGAGGGAGAGAGAGAGCGTGCGCGAGGGAGAGAGAGAGCGCGTGCGAGGGAGAGAGAGAGCGTGCGCGAGGGAGAGAGAGAGCGTGCGCGAGGGAGAGAGAGAGCGTGCGCGAGGGAGAGAGAGAGCGTGCGCGAGGGGGAGAGAGAGCGTGCGCGAGGGAGAGAGAGAGCGTGCGCGAGGGAGAGAGAGAGCGTGCGCGAGGGAGAGAGAGAGCGCGTGCGAGGGAGAGAGAGAGCGTGCGCGAGGGAGAGAGAGAGCGCGAGAGAGAGAGCGTGCGCGAGGGGGAGAGCGTGCGCGAGGGAGAGAGAGAGCGTGCGCGAGGGGGAGAGCGTGCGCGAGGGAGAGAGAGAGCGTGCGCGAGGGGGAGAGCGTGCGCGAGGGAGAGAGAGAGCGCGTGCGCGAGGGGGAGAGCGTGCGCGAGGGAGAGAGAGCGTGAGCGCACGTGAGCGAGAGAGAGAGAGGAGAGCGCGCGGGTAAGCGAGAGAGAGAGCACGAGCGAGAGAGAGAGAGCCTGCGCGAGGGAGAGAGAGGGCGTGCGCGAGGGAGAGAGAGAGCGTGCGCGCGAGGGAGAGAGAGAGAGCGCGCATGAGTGAGAGAGAGAGCGCGCGCGAGGGAGAGAGAGAGAGCGCGCGCGCGTGAGCGAGAGAGAGAGCACGAGAGAGAGAGAGCGTGCATGAGTGAGAGAGAGAGAGCCCGCGCGAGGGAGAGAGAGAGAGCGCGCGCGCGTGAGCGAGAGAGAGAGCACGAGCGAGAGAGAGAGAGCGCGCATGAGTGAGAGAGAGAGAGGAGAGAGCGCGCGCGCGTGAGCGAGAGAGAGAGCACGAGCGAGAGAGAGAGAGCGCGCATGAGTGAGAGAGAGAGAGCACGAGCGAGAGAGAGAGAGCGCGCATGAGTGAGAGAGAGAGCGCGCGCGAGGGAGAGAGAGCGCGTGAGCGAGAGAGGGAGCACGCCCGTGGGAGAGAGGGAGCGCGCCCGTGGGAGAGAGAGAGCGCGCGAGGGAGAGAGAGAGAGCGCGAGGGAGAGAGAGAGAGCGCGAGAGAGAGAGAAAGCGCGAGGGAGAGAGAGAGAGCGCGAGGGAGAGAGAGAGAGCGCGAGGGAGAGAGAGAGCGCGAGGGAGAGAGAGAGAGTGCGAGAGAGAGAGAGAGAAAGTGTGAGAGAGAGAGAGTGAGAGTGCGAGAGAGAGAGTGCGAGAGAGAGAGAGAGCCGAGCCAGAGAGAGAGAGCGAGAGAGAGAGAGAAAGAGAGCGAGAGAGAGAGAGACAGAGAGTGCAAGCGAGAGAGAGAGAGAGTGCGAGCGAGAGAGAGAGAGTGTGAGAGAGAGAGAGTGCGAGTGAGAGAGAGAGTGCGAGAGAGAGAGAGTGCGAGAGAGAGAGTGCGAGTGCGAGAGAGAGAGAGAGAGTGCGAGAGAGAGAGTGCGAGAGAGAGAGAGTGCGAGAGAGAGAGAGTGCGAGAGAGAGAGAGTGCGAGAGAGAGAGTGCGAGAGAGAGAGAGTGCGAGAGAGAGAGAGAGCGCGAGCCAGAGAGAGAGAGCGAGAGAAAGAGAGCGAGAAAGAGAGCGAGAGAGAGAGAGAGAAAGAGAGAGAGAGAGAGTGCGAGTGAGAGAGAGAGAGTGCGAGCGAGAGAGAGAGAGCGAGTGAGAGAGAGGGAGAGGGCGCGCGAGGGAGAGAGAGAGAGAGCGCGAGGGAGAGAGAGAGAGCGCGAGGGAGAGAGAGAGCGCGAGGGAGAGAGAGTGCGAGAGAGAGAGAGCGCGAAGGAGAGAGAGAGCGCGAGGAGGAGAGCGCGAGGGAGAGAGAGAGCGCGAGGAGAGAGAGAGAGTGCGAGAGAGAGAGAGAGAAAGTGCGAGAGAGAGAGAGAGAGTGCGAGCGAGAGAGTGCGAGCGAGAAAGAGAGAGTGCGAGCGAGAGAGAGAGCGAGCGTGAGAGAGAGAGAGTGCGAGCGAGAGAGTGCGAGCGAGAAAGAGAGAGTGCGAGCGAGAGAGAGAGCGAGCGTGAGAGAGAGAGCGAGCGAGAGAGAGAGAGCGAGCGAGAGAGAGAGTGTGAGAGAGAGAGAGAGAGAGTGCGAGCGAGAGAGTGCGAGCGAGAGAGAGTGCGAGTGAGAGAGTGCGAGCGAGAGAGAGAGTGCAAGCGAGAGAGAGAGCGAGCGAGAGAGAGAGAGAGTGCGAGAGAGAGAGAGAAAGTGCGAGAGAGAGAGAGAAAGTGCGAGAGAGAGAGAGCGAGAGAGAGAGAGCGCGAGAGAGAGAGAGAAAGAGAGCGAGAGAGAGAGAGACAGAGAGTGCAAGCAAAAGAGAGAGAGTGCGAGCGAGAGAGAGTGCGAGCGTGAGAGAGAGAGCGAGCAAGAGAGTGCGAGAGAGAGGGGAGCGAGTGAGGGGGAGAGAGAGCGAGAGAGAGAGAGTGCGAGAGAGAGAGAGAGTGCGAGCGAGAAAGAGAGAGTGCGAGCGAGAGAGAGAGCGGAGCGTGAGAGAGAGAGAGCGAGAGAGAGAGTGCGAGAGAGAGAGAGCGAGTGAGGGGGAGAGAGAGAGCGAGAGAGAGAGTGCAAGAGAGAGAGAGTGCAAGGGGGAGAGATAGAGTGCGAGAGAGAGATAGAGTGCGAGAGAGAGAGAGAGTGCGTGCGTGCCCGTGTGTGACACGCACAGTCCCGCGGAAACACGCGGTGGGGTACCTGGCGTGGCTGTGTCGGAATACTCCGGGTAATCTGTGCAGGGGGGGTGAAGAGAAAGGAGAATGGTTAACCAGTGACTCCCGAAATGCAACCCGCAGACAGAAGGCAGCGCAGAGCGTGACATGGCATTACCTGGGCTTGCTGACTCTTGAGCTACAGCGACCAGAATCAAGAAGCCTGCAAGAGGGGGAGAGAGAGAGAGAGAGAGAGACAATGTAGACTGTTCGACAAAGAACTAAACATTCTTGCACCGCACTCGGTCACCACGCAACTCACTCCCCAAAGTCCTTGTTCAGGATTCTCTTCAGGTTAACGCGCAGGTTCAGTCGGCAGTGAGGAAGGCAAACGCAATGTTCGCCGACATGTCGAGAGAGCTGGAATACAAGGGCGGGGATGGACTTCTGAGGCTGTATAAGGTTCTGGTCAGACCCCATTTGGAGCAGTTTTGGGCTCCCCCGTATCTAAGGAAGGATGTTCTGGGCCCCTTGGAAAGGGTCCAGAGGAGGCTCACAAGAATGATCCCTGGAATGAAGAGCTTGTCGTACGAGGAACGGGTTGAGTATTCTGGGTCTGTACTCGTTGGAGTTCAGAAGGATGAGGGGGAATCTTACTGAAACTTACAGGATACTGCGAGGCCTGGATAGAGTGGACGTGGAGAGGATGTTTCCACGAGTGGGAAAAACTAGAACCAGAGGGAACAACCTCAGGCTGAAGGGACGATCCTTTAAAGCAGAGAGGAGGAGGGATTTCTTCAGCCAGAGAGTGGGGAATCTGTGGAACTCTTTGCCGCAGAGGAGGCCGGGTCATTGAGTGTCTTTAAGACAGAGATAGATAGGTTCTTGATTAATAAGGGGATCAGGGGGAAAAGGCAGGAGAATGGGGATGAGAAAAATATCAGCCATGGTTGAATGGCGGGGCAGACTCGATGGGCCGAGTGGCCTCATTCTGCTCCTATCTCTAATGGTCTGACAAGTCGGGAGTGTGATG
>NW_027593464.1:0-2500 GCF_964213995.1 Mustelus asterias
CTAGGCAGAAGTCGCTGCGGAGGAGGAGCACCGTCGGCGGAACGGTCTGCTGGCGGGCGAGGGACCAAACGAGCAGCTAGAACGGGCGGAGTGGACCGGACTGCAGAAGCGGAGTGAGTGCGTGGCTGACGCCACCGTCTCCCTCCGAGCGTCTGCTCGCGCCGGCCAAACCGCCGAACCGCTGAACGAAAGGACCGCATCGTCCCACGCAGGCAGGCCGGCCGTGTTGCCGTGGCGTGCCCCCACCTCTCGGACGGACTGCAAAGACACCCTACGAAGCCAACGGCGAAGCCCTTCCAACGGCGCAGGCGTAGCGTGTGCGGCACCCGCATGGACTTGCCGGCGTGCAACCGAGCGTGTGCGTGCTCGTCGGTGGCGGCGCCCGCGCGCCGGCCCAACCGAGTGGGACCGAGATCGACGTCGCCCGGCTTCGGCGGAACGTGCGTACGGGTGACCAGGCCCGTTCGACGGGTACGGCGAAATTGTCGGTGTGACCTCCCACCCGCGTGGGAGGCGCCAGCGTCAGTACGGGCCACGGCCCCGGGGCCAACCCCCGTGAGGCTCTCCTGCCTGGCCCAACCGGCGCAGCCTTCGAGTTCAAGGAGTGACGGGCCGCCCTCCCCGGAGAGGTGGCGGGCCCCCGGCCGACAAAGATCCTTCACAACGTGTTCACCAACAGAAACCTTGTTACGATTTTTATTCTGTGTTACGGGTTTCGGTTCGGGCCCCCGGAGAGGTTGTCCGATACCTGGCCCCGGGGCCGGCCCCCGTGAGGCTCTCCTGCCTGGCCCAACCGGCGCCAGCCTTCGCGTTCAAGGAGTGACGGGCCGCCCTCCCCGGAGAGGTGGCGGGCCCCCGGCCGACAAAGATCCTTCACAACGTGTTCACCAACAGAAACCTTGTTACGACTTTTATACCGTGTCGGGTTTCGGCTCGGGCCCCCGGAGAGGTTGTCCGATCCTGGGACGCGCTAAACGCTCCCCCGCCGACGTGACGGTGGAGCCCCAGCCTGGCGCGTACCACGGCGTGAGCCCCGGAGGCACACGCACTCGAGCGACAATCAAGCGAAAAACCTTTCTCGGAGGAAACAGGGCGCTCGCAGGCGTTGAGTGCCGGCGTGGGTGACGGGCCGGAGCCCGACACGCGCCGTCACGCCCCGCAACAGCCAGAGGCAGAGTTCTCTGGTGTCACCGTCTGTCGGAAGGCTCGAGAGTCGAGGCGAGGCCGCAGCGGACTGAGTCGGGTGCAAGCCGCGGAGGACAGGCCGACGCTACGGGCGCAAGCCGACCCCGCACGCCCCAACCTCGGCGGGCTGGGGAAGGGGGCGCGGCGGAACGCTCGCAAGCGCGGCTGCCCCCGCGGACAGGCACATTCTCTCGAACGCGGAGGACACTCGCTCAAGTCAGCACGAGACCGGACCGACAGGCGGACCACGAATCTTTAAACCTCGCACCCACCCTCTGCACGCGGGTGCTCGAGGAATGGTGAGCATGAACAGGTACCCCGTACCGGGATTGAAGAGAGAGTGACTAGAATGCGACCAAAGCTTCACCGCGGCGGGAGACAAAAAGGCCCCTGACTGCACCAGAACGTCTCCCTGCGGAGTCACACAGTGGCCGTTCACCGTGGTCCCGTCGACAAGCCGCCAGGACAAGCACCCAAGCCCGCAGCAGCTCTCTTCGTTTCAACTGCGGATGTAATGCTGCAAGGCGGTGGCAAGGTCACGTCGCAGCCCGCAAGCCGTCGCCCAGGCGAGAGGAAGACGGTCCCCACAGCGGGCACACACGGACGGACGTGGAGCACGGGGCGGCGGCCCACAGGTGCGCACCCGCGCCGTGCCGAGGATCGGTGCGGACGCCGGAGACATCGCACCCGGCAGAGGGGCTAGGCAGAAGTCGCTGCGGAGGAGGAGCACCGTCGGCGGAACGGTCTGCTGGAGGGCGAGGGACCAAAACGAGCAGCTAGAACGGGCGGAGTGGACCGGACTGCAGAAGCAGAGTGAGTGCGTGGCTGACGCCACCGTCTCCCCCCAAGCATCTGCTCGCGCCGGCCAAACCGTGGAACCGCTGAACGAAAGGACCGCATCGTCCCAAGCAGGCAGGCCGGCCGTGTTGCCGTGCGTGCCCCCACCTCTCGGACGGACTGCAAAGACACCCCCACAGGGCTGTGTGCGACGCCAACGGCGAAGCCCTTCCAACGACGCAGGCGTTGCGTGTGCGGCACCAATGCCGAGGATCGGTGCGGACGCCGGAGACATCGCACCCGGCAGAGGGGCTAGGCAGAAGTCGCTGCGGAGGAGGAGCACCGTCGGCGGAACGGTCTGCTGGCGGGCGAGGGACCAAACGAGCAGCTAGAACGGGCGGAGTGGACCGGACTGCAGAAGCAGAGTGAGTGCGTGGCTGACGCCACCGTCTCCCCCCAAGCATCTGCTCGCGCCGGCCAAACCGTGGAACCGCTGAACGAAAGGACCGCATCGTCCCAAGCAGGCAGGCCGGCCGTG
>NW_027593464.1:7500-20000 GCF_964213995.1 Mustelus asterias
ACTTTCAAACTGACACCGCTAGCCAAAAAATGTTCTGAAAAACGAGTTCCCGAAAATCCCCGGGCACCCCGCCAACCCCCCCTGCCAGAAAATGCAGGTGTCCACCTCGGCGGGGTGCGGCCCGGTAGTCCTACCGAGAATGAGGCCTGGGGGGCCCGCAAAACGGGTCAATCGCAACTCCATGCGGGCTACCGGCGGCAACTCATTAACCAGCCTCCGGACACTTGTGCCAGAAAATGCAGGTGCCCACCTCGGCGGGACGGATCCACCAACCTCTGCGGGAAACCATGCACCGAGCCTGGCGACCGCCGACCGGATCTGACTTCATAGACTTCCGTCTGTGCTCACATTTTTGCTCTGCGGGCACAGGGAGCCTCCAAGTCGGCAGCACAACCGCACCCTCGGGTGCTGGCTTTTCACTGGTTCACCATTTACTGCCGGCTCACACCTGGGCCACCCTCCCGTGGCCAGAGCCTGAGCCTAGTGCGGCTTAATCTCCCACCGTGCCCCGTTTGATGGACCCTCTCTGCGGCCAGAGGCTAAGTCAAGTTCGGCTAACTCTGCCACCGTGCCCGTCGTCTGGACCATCTCTCTTGCCAGAGACTAAGTCCAGTTTGGTTAATGATTTACCAGAGCTCCGTTCAGCGCGGCCGATGGTCTCAACCATTCCTGCCGCCGGCGGAGCTCCACCCGGGGCTGCAACCGGGTGAGGTCCGGGGCCCTCGGTCGTGCCCGTCGGCTGGACCATCTCTCTTGCCAGAGACTAAGTCCAGTTTGGTTAATGATTTACCAGAGCTCCGTTCAGCGCGGCCGATGGTCTCAACCATTCCGGCCGCCGGCGGAGCTCCACCCGGGGCTGCAACCGGGTGAGGTCCGGGGCCCTCGGTCGTGCCCGTCGGCTGGACCATCTCTCTTGCCAGAGACTAAGTCCAGTTTGGTTAATGATTTACCAGAGCTCCGTTCAGCGCGGCCGATGGTCTCAACCATTCCGGCCGCCGGCGGAGCTCCACCCGGGGCTGCAACCGGGTGAGGTCCGGGGCCCTCGGTCGTGCCCGTCGGCTGGACCATCTCTCTTGCCAGAGACTAAGTCCAGTTTGGTTAATGATTTACCAGAGCTCCGTTCAGCGCGGCCGATGGTCTCAACCATTCCGGCCGCCGGCGGAGCTCCACCCGGGGCTGCAACCGGGTGAGGTCCGGGGCCCTCGGTCGTGCCCGTCGGCTGGACCATCTCTCTTGCCAGAGACTAAGTCCAGTTTGGTTAATGATTTACCAGACCTCCGTTCAGCGCGGCCGATGGTCTCAACCATTCCGGCCGCCGGCGGAGCTCCACCCGGGGCTGCAACCGGGTGAGGTCCGGGCCCTCGGTCGTGCCCGTCGGCTGGACCATCTCTCTTGCCAGAGACTAAGTCCAGTTTGGTTAATGATTTACCAGACCTCCGTTCAGCGCGGCCGATGGTCTCAACCATTCCGGCCGCCGGCGGAGCCCCACCCGGGGCTGCAGCCGGGTGAGGTCCGGGCCCTCGGTCGTGCCCGTCGGCTGGACCATCTCTCTTGCCAGAGACTAAGTCCAGTTTGGTTAATGATTTACCAGACCTCCGTTCAGCGCGGCCGATGGTCTCAACCATTCCGGCCGCCGGCGGAGCCCCACCCGGGGCTGCAGCCGGGTGAGGTCCGGGCCCTCGGTCGTGCCCGTCGGCTGGACCATCTCTCTTGCCAGAGACTAAGTCCAGTTTGGTTAATGATTTACCAGACCTCCGTTCAGCGCGGCCGATGGTCTCAACCATTCCGGCCGCCGGCGGAGCCCCACCCGGGGCTGCAACCGGGTGAGGTCCGGGCCCTCGCTCGAGGGGAAGGCACCCCCGGCCGCGGCCGGTGCCCAGGCCGCCGCTTTTCCGACGGCCGAAAAAGTCGGAAAAACGGCCGAAAATCCGGGGAAATACTAGCCCAATCTGGCCGAACGGCCGTCGGGGCGGCGGGCCCGGTGCGGTCCCGGCAGACCTGGGGGCTCGAGCGGGGCCCTGTTTCGATTTTCCGCCTTCAATGCAGCAAAGTCAAAACTGGTTAATGAGTTGCCACATGTCATTGCCATCGCCTTCCTGCTATTCTGCAGGTACCCCGCCAACCCCCCGTGCCAGAAAATGCAAGTGGCCACCTCGGCGGGGTGTGCCCCGGTAGTCCTACCGGGGAAGGGGCCCGGAGGCCCCGCAAAACGGTTCAATCTCAACTCCATCCCCACTTCCGGGGGTAACTGGTTAACCAGCCTCGGGACTCCCCTGCCAGAAAATGCGAGTGGCCACCTCGGCGGGACGGATCCGCCGAGCTCTGCGGGAAACCGTGCACCCTGCCCCGCCACCACCGACCGGATCTGACTTCATAGAGCTCCGTGCGGCTCCCATTTTTGCTCTGCGGGGCCAGGGAGCCTCCGAATCGGAAGGACTACCGCCATCGCGGGTGCATCACTGCTGCCGGGTGGCCACGGCCTGCCAGCCCTCACCTGGACCCCCCCTCCTGCGCCAGGGGCCAAGTCCAGTTTGGTTAATGAGTTACCCGAGCTCCGTTCAGCGCGGCCGATGGTCTCAACCATTCCGGCCGCCGGCGGAGCTCCTCCGGGGCTGCAAACGGGTGAATTCCGGGCCCTCGCTCGAGGGGAAGGCACCCCCGGCCGCGGCCGGTGGCCAGGCCGCCGCTTTTCCGACGTCCGAAAAAGTCGGAAAAACGGCCAAAAATCCGGAGAAATACTAGCCCATTCTGGCCGAACGGCCGTCGGGGCGGCGGCCCGGTGCGGTCCCGGCAGACCTGGGGGCTCGAGCGGGGCCCTGTTTCGATTTTCCGCCTTCAATGCAGCAAAGTCAAAACTGGTTAATGAGTTGCCACATGTCATTGCCATCGCCTTCCTGCTATTCTGCAGGTACCCCGCCAACCCACCGTGCCAGAAAATGCAAGTGTCCACCTCGGCGGGAACACCTCCGGTAGTCATGCCGCCGAAGAGGTCCCGACGGCGGCATGAGGGGGTCAAATCCATCCCGATGGGGACCGACGGTTCTTTTTAAAAACGCGTTTTTTCGCGATTTCAACGGCCGGGCCGCCTCGCCCCGGGTCGCCACGACCCCGAACCGCCACCCGCCGGTCGCCGAAGCCGATAGAGCGCCGCCTACCGGTCATCAAATAATTGGTTAATGAGTTCCCCCGAAGTTGGTTAATGTTTTCCCGGCTGTTGCTTAGTCTGATCCCCGCAGCTCCTGATACTAAGGGCAGCTGCTTAATGTACTGCCCCCTGTTGGACAATGGCTTCCCCGCCGTTGGTTGATGCTTTACCCGCCTCTGGTGGATGTTTTCCCGAAACTGGTTAATGAGTTCCCACGAAACTGGTTAATGAGTTCCCACGAAGTTGTTTTCCCCGCTGCTGGTTCATTTGCACCCCGCTGCTCCTGATACTAAGGGCAGCTGCTTAATGTGCTCCCCCCTGTTGGACGAAGGCTTCCCCGCCGTTGGTTGATGCTTTCCCCGCCTCTGGTTGATGTTTTCCCGAAACTGGTTAATGAGTTCCCCCGAAACTGGTTAATGAGTTCCCACGAAGCTGTTTTCCCCGCTGCTGGTTCATTTGTACCCCGCTGCTCCTGATACTAAGGGCAGCTGCTTAATGTGCTCCCGCCTGTTGGACAATGGCTTCCCCGCCGCTGGTTGATGTTTTCCCCGCCTTTGGTGGAAGGTTTCCCGAAACTGGTTAATGAGTTCCCCCGAAACTGGTTAATGAGTTCCCACGAAACTGGTTAATGAGTTCCCCCGCGGTTGGCTGATCTTTTCCCGGCTGTTGCTTAATCTGATCCCCGCTGCTCCTGATACTTAGGGCAGCTGCTTAATGTACTGCCCCCTGTTGGACAATGGCTTCCCCGCCGTTGGTTGATGCTTTCCCCGCCTCTGGTGGATGTTTTCCCGAAACTGGTTAATGAGTTCCCACGAAACTGGTTAATGAGTTCCCACGAAGTTGTTTTCCCCGCTGCTGGTTCATTTGTACCCCGCTGCTCCTGAGACTAAGGGCAGCTGCTTAATGTGCTCCCCACTGTTGGACAAAGGCTTCCCGGCCGTTGGTCGATGCTTTCCCCGCCTTTGGTGGAGGATTTCCCGAAACTGGTTAATGAGTTCCCAGGAAACTGGTTAATGAGTTCCCCCGCGGTTGGCTGATCTTTTCCCGGCTGTTGCTTAATCTGATCCCCGCTGCTCCTGATACTAAGGGCAGCTGCTTAATGTGCTCCCCACTGTTGGACAATGGCTTCCCCGCCGTTGGCTGATGCTTTCCCCGCCTTTGGTGGACGTTTTCCCGAAACTGGTTAATGAGTTCCCACGAAACTGGTTAATGAGTTCCCACGAAACTGGTTAATGAGTTCCCCCGCGGTTGGCTGATCTTTTCCCGGCTGTTGCTTAATCTGTTCCCCGCTGCTCCTGAGACTAAGGGCAGCTGCTTAATGTGCTCCCCCCTGTTGGACAAAGGCTTCCCCGCCGTTGGTTGATGCTTTCCCCGCCTCTGGTGGAAGATTTCCCGAAACTGGTTAATGAGTTCCCCCGAAACTGGTTAATGAGTTCCCACGAAGCTGTTTTCCCCGCTGCTGGTTCATTTGTGCACCGCTGCTCCTGATACTAAGGGCAGCTGCTTAATGTGCTCCCCCCTGTTGGACAAAGGCTTCCCCGCCGTTGGTTGATGCTTTCCCCGCCTCTGGTTGATGTTTTCCCGAAACTGGTTAATGAGTTCCCACGAAACTGGTTAATGAGTTCCCCCGCGGTTTCCTGATCTTTTCCCGGCTGCTGCTAAATCTGATCCCCGCTGCTCCTGATACTAAGGGCAGCTGCTTAATGTGCTCCCCCCTGTTGGACAATGGCTTCCCCGCCGTTGGTGCATGTTTTCCCCGCCTTTGGTGGAAGGTTTCCCGAAACTGGTTAATGAGTTCCCACGAAACTGGTTAATGAGTTCCCACGGAGTTGTTGTCCCCGCTGCTGGTTCATTTGTACCCCGCTGCTCCTGATACTAAGGGCAGCTGCTTAATGTGCTCCCCCCTGTTGGACAATGGTTTCCCCGCCGTTGGTGCATGTTTTCCCCGCCTTTGGTGGAAGGTTTCCCGAAACTGGTTAATGAGTTCCCACGAAACTGGTTAATGAGTTCCCACGGAGTTGTTTTCCCCGCTGCTGGTTCATTTGTACCCCGCTGCTCCTGATACTAAGGGCAGCTGCTTAATGTACTCCCCCCTGTTGGACAATGGCTTCCCCGCCGTTGGTGCATGTTTTCCCCGCCTCTGGTTGATGTTTTCCCGAAACTGGTTAATGAGTTCCCACGAAACTGGTTAATGAGTTCCCCCGCGGTTGGCTGATCTTTTCCCGGCTGTTGCTTAATCTGATCCCCGCTGCTCCTGATACTAAGGGCAGCTGCTTAATGTACTCCCCCCTGTTGGACAATGGCTTCCCCGCCGTTGGTGCATGTTTTCCCCGCCTTTGGTGGAAGGTTTCCCGAAACTGGTTAATGAGTTCCCAGGAAACTGGTTAATGAGTTCCCACGGAGTTGTTTTCCCCGCTGCTTGTTCATTTGTACCCCGCTGCTCCTGATACTAAGGGCAGCTGCTTAATGTGCTCCCCACTGCTGGACAATGGCTTCCCCGCCGTTGGTTGATGCTTTCCCCGCCTTTGGTGGATGTTTTCCCGAAACTGGTTAATGAGTTCCCACGAAACTGGTTAATGAGTTCCCACGAAACTGGTTAATGAGTTCCCACGAAGCTGTTTTCCCCGCTGCTGGTTCATTTGTACCCCGCTGCTCCTGATACTAAGGGCAGCTGCTTAATGTGCTCCCCACTGTTGGACAATGGCTTCCCCGCCGTTGGTTCATGTTTTCCCCGCCTTTGGTGGAAGTATTCCCGAAACTGGTTAATGAGTTCCCACGAAACTGGTTAATGAGTTCCCCCGCGGTTGGCTGATCTTTTCCCGGCTGTTGCTTAATCTGATCCCCGCTGCTCCTGATACTAAGGGCAGCCACTTAATGTGCTCCCCACTTTTGGACAAGGGCTTCCCGGCCGTTGGTTCATGCTTTCCCCGCCTTTGGTGGAGGTTTTCCCGAAACTGGTTAATGAGTTCCCACGAAACTGGTTAATGAGTTCCCCCGCGGTTTCCTGATCTTTTCCCGGCTGTTGCTTAATCTGATCCCCGCTGCTCCTGACACTAAGGGCAGCTGCTTAATGTGCTCCCCACTGTTGGACAATGGCTTCCCCGCCGTTGGTTGATGTTTTCCCCGCCTTTGGTGGACGTTTTCCCGAAACTGGTTAATGAGTTCCCACGAAACTGGTTAATGAGTTCCCACGGAACTGGTTAATGAGTTCCCCCGCGGTTGGTTGATCTTTTCCCGGCTGTTGCTTAATCTGATCCCCGCTGCTCCTGATACTTAGGGCAGCTGCTTAATGTGCTCCCCCCTGTTGGACAATGGCTTCCCCGCCGTTGGTTGATGTTTTCCCCGCCTTTGGTGGACGTTTTCCCGAAACTGGTTAATGAGTTCCCCCGAAACTGGTTAATGAGTTCCCACGAAGTTGTTTTCCCCGCTGCTGGTTCATTTGTACCCCGCTGCTCCTGATACTAAGGGCAGCTGCTTAATGTGCTCCCCCCTGTTGGACAATGGCTTCCCCGCCGTTGGTGCATGTTTTCCCCGCCTTTGGTGGACGTTTTCCCGAAACTGGTTAATGAGTTCCCACGAAACTGGTTAATGAGTTCCCACGGAGTTGTTTTCCCCGCTGCTTGTTCATTTGTACCCCGCTGCTCCTGATACTAAGGGCAGCTGCTTAATGTGCTCCCCCCTGTTGGACAATGGCTTCCCCGCCGTTGGTGCATGTTTTCCCCGCCGTTGGTGGCAGTTTTCCCGAAACTGGTTAATGAGTTCCCACGAAACTGGTTAATGAGTTCCCCCGCGGTTGGCTGATCTTTTCCCGGCTGTTGCTTAATCTGATCCCCGCTGCTCCTGATACTAAGGGCAGCTGCTTAATGTGCTCCCCCCGGTTGGACAATGCCTTCCCCGCCGTTGGTTCATGTTTTCCCCGCCTTTGGTGGAAGGTTTCCCGAAACTGGTTAATGAGTTCCCAGGAAACTGGTTAATGAGTTCCCACGGAGTTGTTTTCCCCGCTGCTTGTTCATTTGTACCCCGCTGCTCCTGATACTAAGGGCAGCTGCTTAATGTGCTCCCCACTGCTGGACAATGGCTTCCCCGCCGTTGGTTGATGCTTTCCCCGCCTTTGGTGGATGTTTTCCCGAAACTGGTTAATGAGTTCCCACGAAACTGGTTAATGAGTTCCCACGAAACTGGTTAATGAGTTCCCACGAAGCTGTTTTCCCCGCTGCTGGTTCATTTGTACCCCGCTGCTCCTGATACTAAGGGCAGCTGCTTAATGTGCTCCCCACTGTTGGACAATGGCTTCCCCGCCGTTGGTTCATGTTTTCCCCGCCTTTGGTGGAAGTATTCCCGAAACTGGTTAATGAGTTCCCACGAAACTGGTTAATGAGTTCCCCCGCGGTTGGCTGATCTTTTCCCGGCTGTTGCTTAATCTGATCCCCGCTGCTCCTGATACTAAGGGCAGCCACTTAATGTGCTCCCCACTTTTGGACAAGGGCTTCCCGGCCGTTGGTTCATGCTTTCCCCGCCTTTGGTGGAGGTTTTCCCGAAACTGGTTAATGAGTTCCCACGAAACTGGTTAATGAGTTCCCCCGCGGTTTCCTGATCTTTTCCCGGCTGTTGCTTAATCTGATCCCCGCTGCTCCTGACACTAAGGGCAGCTGCTTAATGTGCTCCCCACTGTTGGACAATGGCTTCCCCGCCGTTGGTTGATGTTTTCCCCGCCTTTGGTGGACGTTTTCCCGAAACTGGTTAATGAGTTCCCACGAAACTGGTTAATGAGTTCCCACGGAACTGGTTAATGAGTTCCCCCGCGGTTGGTTGATCTTTTCCCGGCTGTTGCTTAATCTGATCCCCGCTGCTCCTGATACTTAGGGCAGCTGCTTAATGTGCTCCCCCCTGTTGGACAATGGCTTCCCCGCCGTTGGTTGATGTTTTCCCCGCCTTTGGTGGACGTTTTCCCGAAACTGGTTAATGAGTTCCCCCGAAACTGGTTAATGAGTTCCCACGAAGTTGTTTTCCCCGCTGCTGGTTCATTTGTACCCCGCTGCTCCTGATACTAAGGGCAGCTGCTTAATGTGCTCCCCCCTGTTGGACAATGGCTTCCCCGCCGTTGGTGCATGTTTTCCCCGCCTTTGGTGGACGTTTTCCCGAAACTGGTTAATGAGTTCCCACGAAACTGGTTAATGAGTTCCCACGGAGTTGTTTTCCCCGCTGCTTGTTCATTTGTACCCCGCTGCTCCTGATACTAAGGGCAGCTGCTTAATGTGCTCCCCCCTGTTGGACAATGGCTTCCCCGCCGTTGGTGCATGTTTTCCCCGCCGTTGGTGGCAGTTTTCCCGAAACTGGTTAATGAGTTCCCACGAAACTGGTTAATGAGTTCCCCCGCGGTTGGCTGATCTTTTCCCGGCTGTTGCTTAATCTGATCCCCGCTGCTCCTGATACTAAGGGCAGCTGCTTAATGTGCTCCCCCCGGTTGGACAATGCCTTCCCCGCCGTTGGTTCATGCTTTCCCCGCCTTTGGTGGAAGTTTTCCCGAAACTGGTTAATGAGTTCCCCCGAAACTGGTTAATGAGTTCCCACGAAGCTGTTTTCCCCGCTGCTGGTTCATTTGTACCCCGCTGCTCCTGATACTAAGGGCAGCTGCTTAATGTGCTCCCCCCTGTTGGACAAAGGCTTCCCCGCCGTTGGTTGATGTTTTCCCCGCCTTTGGTGGACGTTTTCCCGAAACTGGTTAATGAGTTCCCCCGAAACTGGTTAATGAGTTCCCCCGCGGTTGGCTGATCTTTTCCCGGCTGTTGCTTAATCTGATCCCCGCTGCTCCTGATACTAAGGGCAGCTGCTTAATGTGCTCCCCCCGGTTGGACAATGCCTTCCCCGCCGTTGGTTCATGCTTTCCCCGCCTTTGGTGGAAGTTTTCCCGAAACTGGTTAATGAGTTCCCCCGAAACTGGTTAATGAGTTCCCACGAAGCTGTTTTCCCCGCTGCTGGTTCATTTGTACCCCGCTGCTCCTGATACTAAGGGCAGCTGCTTAATGTGCTCCCCCCTGTTGGACAAAGGCTTCCCCGCCGTTGGTTGATGCTTTCCCCGCCTCTGGTTGAATTTTTCCCGAAACTGGTTAATGAGTTCCCAGGAAACTGGTTAATGAGTTCCCACGAAACTGGTTAATGAGTTCCCCCGCGGTTGGTTGATCTTTTCCCGGCTGTTGCTTAATCTGATCCCCGCCGCTCCTGATACTAAGGGCAGCTGCTTAATGTGCTCCCCCCTGTTGGACAATGGCTTCCCCGCCGTTGGTGCATGTTTTCCCCGCCTTTGGTGGACGTTTTCCCGAAACTGGTTAATGAGTTCCCACGAAACTGGTTAATGAGTTCCCACGAAACTGGTTAATGAGTTCCCCCGCGGTTGGCTGTTCTTTTCCCGGCTGTTGCTTAATCTGATCCCCGCTGCTCCTGATACTAAGGGCAGCTGCCTAATGTGCTCCCCACTGTTGGACAATGGCTTCCCCGCCGTTGGTTGATGCTTTCCCCGCCTTTGGTGGACGTTTTCCCGAAACTGGTTAATGAGTTCCCACGAAACTGGTTAATGAGTTCCCACGAAGTTGTTTTCCCCGCTGCTGGTTCATTTGTACCCCGCTGCTCCTGATACTAAGGGCAGCTGCTTAATGTGCTCCCCCCTGTTGGACAATGGCTTCCCCGCCGTTGGTGCATGTTTTCCCCGCCTTTGGTGGAAGTTTTCCCGAAACTGGTTAATGAGTTCCCACGAAACTGGTTAATGAGTTCCCCCGCGGTTGGCTGATCTTTTCCCTCCTGTTGCTTAATCTGATCCCCGCTGCTCCTGATACTAAGGGCAGCTGCTTAATGTGCTCCCCACTGTTGGACAAAGGCTTCCCCGACGTTGGTTGGTGTTTTCCCCGCCTTTGGTGGACGTTTTCCCGAAACTGGTTAATGAGTTCCCACGAAACTGGTTAATGAGTTCCCACGAAACTGGTTAATGAGTTCCCCCGCGGTTGGCTGTTCTTTTCCCGGCTGTTGCTTAATCTGTTCCCCGCTGCTCCTGATACTAAGGGCAGCTGCTTAATGTGCTCCCCCCCGTTGGACAATGGCTTCCCCGCCGTTGGTTGATGTTTTCCCCGCCTTTGGTGGACGTTTTCCCGAAACTGGTTAATGAGTTCCCCCGAAACTGGTTAATGAGTTCCCACGAAGCTGTTTTCCCCGCTGCTGGTTCATTTGTACCCCGCTGCTCCTGATACTAAGGGCAGCTGCTTAATGTGCTCCCCCCTGTTGGACAAAGGCTTCCCCGCCGTTGGTGCATGTTTTCCCCGCCTTTGGTGGAAGTTTTCCCGAAACTGGTTAATGAGTTCCCAGGAAACTGGTTAATGAGTTCCCCCGCGGTTGGCTGATCTTTTCCCGGCTGTTGCTTAATCTGATCCCCGCTGCTCCTGATACTAAGGGCAGCTGCTTAATGTGCTCCCCCCGGTTGGACAATGGCTTCCCCGCCGTTGGTTCATGCTTTCCCCGCCTTTGGTGGAGGTTTTCCCGAAACTGGTTAATGAGTTCCCACGAAACTGGTTAATGAGTTCCCAGGAAACTGGTTAATGAGTTCCCCCGCGGTTGGCTGATCTTTTCCCGGCTGTTGCTTAATCTGATCCCCGCTGCTCCTGATACTAAGGGCAGCTGCTTAATGTGCTCCCCACTGTTGGACAATGGCTTCCCGGCCGTTGGTTGATGCTTTCCCCGCCTTTGGTGGAAGTTTTCCCGAAACTGGTTAATGAGTTCCCCCGAAACTGGTTAATGAGTTCCCACGAAACTGGTTAATGAGTTCCCACGAAGTTGTTTTCCCCGCTGCTGGTTCATTTGTACCCCGCTGCTCCTGATACTAAGGGCAGCTGCTTAATGTGCTCCCCCCGGTTGGACAATGGCTTCCCCGCCGTTGGTTCATGCTTTCCCCGCCTTTGGTGGAGGTTTTCCCGAAACTGGTTAATGAGTTCCCACGAAACTGGTTAATGAGTTCCCAGGAAACTGGTTAATGAGTTCCCCCGCGGTTGGTTGATCTTTTCCCAGGCTGTTGCTTAATCTGATCCCCGCTGCTCCTGAGACTAAGGGCAGCTGCTTAATGTGCTCCCCACTGTTGGACAGTGGCTTCCCCGCCGTTGGTTGATGCTTTCCCCGCCTTTGGTTGATGTTTTCCCGAAACTGGTTAATGAGTTCCCACGAAACTGGTTAATGAGTTCCCCCGCGGTTTCCTGATCTTTTCCCGGCTGTTGCTTAATCTGATCCCCGCTGCTCCTGATACTAAGGGCAGCTGCTTAATGTGCTCCCCCCTGTTGGACAATGGCTTCCCCGCCGTTGTTTGATGTTTTCCCCGCCTTAGGTGGACGGTTTCCCGAAACTGGTTAATGAGTTCCCACGAAACTGGTTAATGAGTTCCCCCGCGGTTGGCTGATCTTTTCCCGGCTGCTGCTTAATCTCTTCCCCGCTGCTCCTGAGACTAAGGGCAGCTGCTTGATGTGCTCCCCCCCCCCTGTTGGACAATGGCTTCCCCGCCGTTGGTTGATGCTTTCCCCGCCTTTGGTGGAAGTTTTCCCGAAACTGGTTAATGAGTTCCCACGAAACTGGTTAATGCGTTCCCACGACACTGGTTAATGAGTTCCCCCGCGGTTGGCTGATCTTTTCCCGGCTGCTGCTTAATCTCTTCCCCGCTACTCCTGAGACTAAGGGCAGCTGCTTAGTGTACTCCCCGTTGTTGGTTCCTGGCTTCCCCAGTGTTTTGCCTGCCGTTGGTTCATGTCTTCCCGATATTTCGTTCATGTTTTCCCCCGAAGTTGGTGAATGTTTTCCCGGCTGTTGGATAATCTGTTCCCCGCTGCTCCTGAGACTAAGGGCAACTGCTTAATGTACTCCCCGCTGGTGGTTAATGGCTTCCCCGGTGTTTGTTCAACCCCCCGCACCCGCGGTTAGGGTTAGGGTTCGGGTTAGGGTTAGGGTCAAGGCACAGGCAGAAACACGCCCTTACTACACACTCCATGCTCACAAGCACTCCACATTGACTCTCCACGCCCGCACAGGCGCCCCTCACGCCGGCCACACTTTCAAATTGCTCCGTTAGGGTTAGGGTTAGGGTTAGGGCTAGGGCTAGGGCTCGGGTTAGGGTTCGGGTGACGGCTACGGTTAGGGTTAGCGCTAGGGTTAGGGTTAGTGTTAGGGTCAAGGCACAGGCAGAAACACGCCCTTACAACACACTCCATGCTCACAAGGACTCCACATCGACTCTCCACGCCCGCACAGGCGTCCCTCGCGCCGGCCACACTTTCAAATTGCTCCCTTAGGGTTAGGCTTAGGGTTAGGCTAGGGTTAGGGTTAGGGCTAG
>NW_027593464.1:27500-31883 GCF_964213995.1 Mustelus asterias
TGCGATTGATTGTCAAGCGACCCTCAGACAGACGTAGCCCCGGGAGGAACCCGGGGCCGCAAAGTGCGTTCAAAGTGTCGATGATCAATGTGTCCTGCAATTCACATTAATTCTCGCAGCTAGCTGCGTTCTTCATCGACGCACGAGCCGAGTGATCCACCGCTAAAAGTTGTATCGGGTTTCGGATCGGTTGCCCGATCCTGGGACGCGCAAAACGCTCCCCCGCCGACGTGACGGTGGAGCCCCAGCCTGGCGCGTACCACGGCGTGAGCCCGGAGGCGCACGCACTCGAGCGACAATCAAGCGAAAAAAAGGAGGAATCAGGGCGCTCGCAGGCGTTGAGTGCCGGCGTGGGTGAGGGGCCGGGGCCCGCCACGCGCCGTCACGCCCCGCAACAGCCAGAGGCAGAGTTCTCTGGTGTCACCGTCTGGCGGTAGGCTCGAGAGTCGAGGCGAGGCCGCAGCGGACTGAGTCGGGTGCAAGCCGCGGAGGACAGGCCGACGCTACGGGCGCAAGCCGACCCCGCACGCCCCAACCTCGGCGGGCTGGGGAAGGGGGCGCGGCGGAACGCTCGCAAGCGCGGCTGCCCCCGCGGACAGGCACATTCTCTCGAACGCGGTGGACGCTCGCTCAAGTCAGCACGAGACCAGACCGGACCGACAGGCGGACAACGAATCTTTAAACCTCGCACCCACCCTCCGCACACGGGTGCCGGAGGAATGGTGAGCATGAACAGGTACCCCTCACCGGGCTTTGAAGAGAGTGACTAGAATGCGACCAAAGCTTCACCGCGGCGGGAGACAAAAAGGCCCCTGACTGCACCAGAACGTCTCCCTGCGGAGTCACACAGTGGCCGTTCACCGTGGTCCCGTCGACAAGCCGCCAGGACAAGCACCCAAGCCCGCAGCAGCTCTCTTCGTTTCAACTGCGGATGTAATGCTGCAAGGCGGTGGCAAGGTCACGTCGCAGCCCGCAAGCCGTCGCCAAGGCGAGAGGAAGACGGTCCCCACAGCGGGCACACACAGACGGACGTGGAGCACGGGGCGGCGGCCCACAGGTGCGCACACGCGCCGTGCCGAGGATCGGTGCGGACGCCGGTGACATCGCACCCGGCAGAGCGGCTAGGCAGAAGTCGCTGCGGAGGAGGAGCACCGTCGGCGGAACGGTCTGCTGGCGGGCGAGGGACCAAACGAGCAGCTAGAACGGGCGGAGTGGACCGGACTGCAGAAGCGGAGTGAGTGCGTGGCTGACGCCACCGTCTCCCTCCGAGCGTCTGCTCGCGCCGGCCAAACCGCCGAACCGCTGAACGAAAGGACCGCATCGTCCCACGCAGGCAGGCCGGCCGTGTTGCCGTGCGTGCCCCCACCTCTCGGACGGACTGCAAAGACACCCTACGAAGCCAACGGCGAAGCCCTTCCAACGGCGCAGGCGTAGCGTGTGCGGCACCCGCATGGACTTGCCGGCGTGCAACCGAGCGTGTGCGTGCTCGTCGGTGGCGGCGCCCGCGCGCCGGCCCAACCGAGTGGGACCGAGATCGACGTCGCCCGGCTTCGGCGGAACGTGCGTACGGGTGACCAGGCCCGTTCGACGGGTACGGCGAAATTGTCGGTGTGACCTCCCACCCGCGTGGGAGGCGCCAGCGTCAGTACGGGCCACGGCCCCGGGGCCAACCCCCGTGAGGCTCTCCTGCCTGGCCCAACCGGCGCAGCCTTCGAGTTCAAGGAGTGACGGGCCGCCCTCCCCGGAGAGGTGGCGGGCCCCCGGCCGACAAAGATCCTTCACAACGTGTTCACCAACAGAAACCTTGTTACGATTTTTATTCTGTGTTACGGGTTTCGGTTCGGGCCCCCGGAGAGGTTGTCCGATACCTGGCCCCGGGGCCGGCCCCCGTGAGGCTCTCCTGCCTGGCCCAACCGGCGCCAGCCTTCGCGTTCAAGGAGTGACGGGCCGCCCTCCCCGGAGAGGTGGCGGGCCCCCGGCCGACAAAGATCCTTCACAACGTGTTCACCAACAGAAACCTTGTTACGACTTTTATACCGTGTCGGGTTTCGGCTCGGGCCCCCGGAGAGGTTGTCCGATCCTGGGACGCGCTAAACGCTCCCCCGCCGACGTGACGGTGGAGCCCCAGCCTGGCGCGTACCACGGCGTGAGCCCCGGAGGCACACGCACTCGAGCGACAATCAAGCGAAAAACCTTTCTCGGAGGAAACAGGGCGCTCGCAGGCGTTGAGTGCCGGCGTGGGTGACGGGCCGGAGCCCGACACGCGCCGTCACGCCCCGCAACAGCCAGAGGCAGAGTTCTCTGGTGTCACCGTCTGTCGGAAGGCTCGAGAGTCGAGGCGAGGCCGCAGCGGACTGAGTCGGGTGCAAGCCGCGGAGGACAGGCCGACGCTACGGGCGCAAGCCGACCCCGCACGCCCCAACCTCGGCGGCTGGGGAAGGGGGCGCGGCGGAACGCTCGCAAGCGCGGCTGCCCCCGCGGACAGGCACATTCTCTCGAACGCGGAGGACACTCGCTCAAGTCAGCACGAGACCGGACCGACAGGCGGACCACGAATCTTTAAACCTCGCACCCACCCTCTGCACGCGGGTGCTCGAGGAATGGTGAGCATGAACAGGTACCCCGTACCGGGATTGAAGAGAGAGTGACTAGAATGCGACCAAAGCTTCACCGCGGCGGGAGACAAAAAGGCCCCTGACTGCACCAGAACGTCTCCCTGCGGAGTCACACAGTGGCCGTTCACCGTGGTCCCGTCGACAAGCCGCCAGGACAAGCACCCAAGCCCGCAGCAGCTCTCTTCGTTTCAACTGCGGATGTAATGCTGCAAGGCGGTGGCAAGGTCACGTCGCAGCCCGCAAGCCGTCGCCAGGCGAGAGGAAGACGGTCCCCACAGCGGGCACACACGGACGGACGTGGAGCACGGGGCGGCGGCCCACAGGTGCGCACCCGCGCCGTGCCGAGGATCGGTGCGGACGCCGGAGACATCGCACCCGGCAGAGGGGCTAGGCAGAAGTCGCTGCGAGGAGGAGCACCGTCGGCGGAACGGTCTGCTGGAGGGCGAGGGACCAAACGAGCAGCTAGAACGGGCGGAGTGGACCGGACTGCAGAAGCAGAGTGAGTGCGTGGCTGACGCCACCGTCTCCCCCAAGCATCTGCTCGCGCCGGCCAAACCGTGGAACCGCTGAACGAAAGGACCGCATCGTCCCAAGCAGGCAGGCCGGCCGTGTTGCCGTGCGTGCCCCCACCTCTCGGACGGACTGCAAAGACACCCCCACAGGGCTGTGTGCGACGCCAACGGCGAAGCCCTTCCAACGACGCAGGCGTTGCGTGTGCGGCACCAATGCCGAGGATCGGTGCGGACGCCGGAGACATCGCACCCGGCAGAGGGGCTAGGCAGAAGTCGCTGCGGAGGAGGAGCACCGTCGGCGGAACGGTCTGCTGGCGGGCGAGGGACCAAACGAGCAGCTAGAACGGGCGGAGTGGACCGGACTGCAGAAGCAGAGTGAGTGCGTGGCTGACGCCACCGTCTCCCCCCCAAGCATCTGCTCGCGCCGGCCAAACCGTGGAACCGCTGAACGAAAGGACCGCATCGTCCCAAGCAGGCAGGCCGGCCGTGTTGCCGTGCGTGCCCCCACCTCTCGGACGGACTGCAAAGACACCCCCACAGGGCTGTGTGCGACGCCAACGGCGAAGCCCTTCCAACGACGCAGGCGTTGCGTGTGCGGCACCAATGCCGAGGATCGGTGCGGACGCCGGAGACATCGCACCCGGCAGAGGGGCTAGGCAGAAGTCGCTGCGGAGGAGGAGCACCGTCGGCGGAACGGTCTGCTGGCGGGCGAGGGACCAAACGAGCAGCTAGAACGGGCGGAGTGGACCGGACTGCAGAAGCAGAGTGAGTGCGTGGCTGACGCCACCGTCTCCCCCCAAGCATCTGCTCGCGCCGGCCAAACCGTGGAACCGCTGAACGAAAGGACCGCATCGTCCCAAGCAGGCAGGCCGGCCGTGTTGCCGTGCGTGCCCCCACCTCTCGGACGGACTGCAAAGACACCCCCACAGGGCTGTGTGCGACGCCAACGGCGAAGCCCTTCCAACGACGCAGGCGTTGCGTGTGCGGCACCAATGCCGAGGATCGGTGCGGACGCCGGAGACATCGCACCCGGCAGAGGGGCTAGGCAGAAGTCGCTGCGGAGGAGGAGCACCGTCGGCGGAACGGTCTGCTGGCGGGCGAGGGACCAAACGAGCAGCTAGAACGGGCGGAGTGGACCGGACTGCAGAAGCGGAGTGAGTGCGTGGCTGACGCCACCGTCTCCCCCCCAAGCATCTGCTCGCGCCGGCCAAACCGTGGAACCGCTGAACGAAAGGACCGCATCGTCCCACGCAGGC
>NW_027593465.1:0-27500 GCF_964213995.1 Mustelus asterias
TACATTGTCTCTTCATATAAAACTCAGCTACAACACTCTCTCGGTTCTCCTGTCCCTCAGTATAAGACTCTCAGTTATAACACTCTCTCGGTTCTCCTGTCCCTCAGTATAAGATTCTCAGTTATAACACTCTCTCGGTTCTCCTGTCCCTCAGTATAAGACTCTCAGTTATAACACTCTCTCTGTTACACTGTCCCTCAGTATAAGACTCTCAGTTATAACACTCTCTCTGTTACACTGTCCCTCAGTAAAAGACTCTCAGTTATAACACTCTCTCTGTTACGCTGTCCCTCAGTATAAGACTCTGTTATAACACTCTCTCTGTTACACTGTCCCTCAGTATAAGACTCTCAGTTATAACACTCTCTGTTACACTGTCCCTCAGTATAAGACTCTCAGTTATCACACTCTGTTACACTGTCCCTCAGTATTAGACTCTCAGTTATAACACTCTCTCGGTTCTCCTGTCCCTCAGTATAAGACTCTCAGTTATAACACTCTCTCGGTTCTCCTGTCCCTCAGTGTCAGACTCTCAGTTATAACACTCTCTCTGTTACACTGTCCCTCAGTATAAGACTCTCAGTTATAACACTCTCTCTGTTACACTGTCCCTCAGTATAAGACTCTCAGTTATAACACTCTCTCTGTTACACTGTCCCTCAGTATAAGACTCTCAGTTATAACACTCTCTGTTACACTGTCCCTCAGTATAAGACTCTCAGTTATAACACTCTGTTACACTGTCCCTCAGTATAAGTCTCTCAGTTATAACACTCTCTCGGTTCTCCTGTCCCTCAGTATAAGTCTCTCAGTTATAACAGTCTCTCTGTTACACTGTCCCTCAGTATAAGACTCTCAGTTACAACACTCTCTCTGTTACACTGTCCCTCAGTATAAGACTCTCAGTTATAACACTCTCTCTGTTACACTGTCCCTCAGTATAAGACTCTCAGTTATAACACTCTCTCTGTTACACTGTCCCTCAGTATAAGACTCTCAGTTATAACACTCTCTCTGTTACACTGTCCCTCAGTATAAGACTCTCAGTTATAACACTCTCTGTTACACTGTCCCTCAGTATAAGACTCTCAGTTATAACACTCTCTCTGTTACACTGTCCCTCAGTATAAGACTCTCAGTTACAACACTCTCTCTGTTACACTGTCCCTCAGTATAAGACTCTCAGTTATAACACTCTCTCTGTTACACTGTCCCTCAGTATAAGACTCTCAGTTATAACACTCTCTCTGTTACACTGTCCCTCAGTATAAGACTCTCAGTTATAACACTCTGTTACACTGTCCCTCAGTATAAGTCTCTCAGTTATAACACTCTCTCGGTTCTCCTGTCCCTCAGTATAAGACTCTCAGTTATAACACTCTCTCTGTTACACTGTCCCTCAGTATAAGACTCTCAGTTATAACACTCTCTCTGTTACACTGTCCCTCAGTATAAGACTCTCAGTTATAACAGTCTCTCTGTTACACTGTCCCTCAGTATAAGACTCTCAGTTATAACACTCTCTCTGTTACACTGTCCCTCAGTATAAGACTCTCAGTTATAACACTCTCTCGGTTCTCCTGTCCCTCAGTGTCAGACTCTCAGTTATAACACTCTCTCTGTTACACTGTCCCTCAGTATAAGACTCTCAGTTATAACACTCTCTCTGTTACACTGTCCCTCAGTATAAGACTCTGTTATAACACTCTCTCTGTTACACTGTCCCTCAGTATAAGACTCTCAGTTATAACACTCTCTCTGTTACACTGTCCCTCAGTATAAGACTCTCAGTTATAACACTCTCTCTGTTACACTGCCCTCAGTATAAGACTCTCAGTTATAACGCTCTCTCTGTTACACTGTCCCTCAGTATAAGTCTCTCAGTTATAACACTCTCTCTGTTACACTGTCCCTCAGTATAAGACTCTCAGTTATAACACTCTCTCTGTTACACTGTCCCTCAGTATAAGACTCTGTTATAACACTCTCTCTGTTACACTGTCCCTCAGTATAAGTCTCTCAGTTATAACACTCTCTCTGTTACACTGTCCCTCAGTATAAGACTCTCAGTTATAACACTCTCTCTGTTACACTGTCCCTCAGTATAAGACTCTCAGTTATAACAGTCTCTCTGTTACACTGTCCCTCAGTATAAGACTCTCAGTTATAACACTCTCTCTGTTACACTGTCCCTCAGTATAAGACTCTCAGTTATAACACTCTCTCTGTTACACTGTCCCTCAGTATAAGTCTCTCAGTTATAACACTCTCTCTGTTACACTGTCCCTCAGTATAAGACTCTCAGTTATAACACTCTCTCTGTTACACTGTCCCTCAGTATAAGACTCTCAGTTATAACACTCTCTCTGTTACACTGTCCCTCAGTATAAGACTCTCAGTTATAACAGTCTCTCTGTTACACTGTCCCTCAGTATAAGACTCTCAGTTATAACACTCTCTCTGTTACACTGTCCCTCAGTATAAGACTCTCAGTTATAACACTCTCTCTGTTACACTGCCCTCAGTATAAGACTCTCAGTTATAACGCTCTCTCTGTTACACTGTCCCTCAGTATAAGTCTCTCAGTTATAACGCTCTCTCTGTTACACTGCCCTCAGTATAAGACCCTCAGTTATAACACTCTCTCTGTTACACTGTCCCTCAGTATAAGACTCTGTTATAATACTCTCTCTATAATGCTGAGGGACAGTGTGTGAGAGAGTGTTATCACTAAGGGTGTTACGCTCGCTTTGAGATGAGTCAGTCTATGAAACATTTCTATATCCCGGGGCGAAGGGACAAGAGGAGATGTTTCCAGTCTGTCTGGCTCTAGATGGCGCCCTGGCCATTCAGAGTGTTTGTCTGGCTCTCCCCTGCCGCCCATCCCCCCACCCCCACCCCCTCGGCTCTCCTGGCCCTGCTGTAACCTCCCGTTTTACAAATTACAAGACAATGTAGTGACGTCTCGATCCGCAATCTCTATTTTCATTGCACAGGCTCCTGAACCTCATCTGTATCTGTCGGAGGCAGCAGCCTATCAGCCAGGGAATAGACACGGGGAGATTGGCCTGTTCCTTGTCCCTTCCTCTCCTCCCACTCATCATTAACCCCCCCTCCTCGCCAAGCCCCTCAACTCCATAAGACATAGGAGCAGAATGAGGCCACTCGGCCCATCGAGTCTGCTCCGCCATTCAATCATGGCTGATATTTTTCCCATCCCCATTCTCCTGCCTTTTCCCCATAACCCCTGATCCCCTTATTAATCAAGAACCTATCTATCTCTGTCTTAAAGACACTCAATGACCCGGCCTCCACAGCCTTCTGCGGCAAAGAGTTCCACACATTCACCACTCTCTGGCTGAAGAAATTCCTCCTCATCTCTGTTTTAAAGGATCGTCCCTTTAGCCTGACGTTGTGCCCTCTGGTTCTAGTTTTTCCCATAGTGGAAACATCCTCTCCACGTCCACTCTATCCAGGCCTCGCAGTATCCTGTAAGTTTCAATAAGATCCCCCCTCATCCTTCTAAACTCCAACGAGTACAGACCCAGAGTCCTCAACCGTTCCTCATACGACAAGCTCTTCATTCCGGGGATCATTCTTGTGAACCTCCTCTGGACCCTTTCCAAGGCCGGCACATCCTTCCTTAGATACGGGGCCCAAAACTGCTCACAATGCTCCAAATGGGGTCTGACTCCCTTCACTGTCCACCACTGTTACACCCTCCCTCACCCTTTCCCCATTCCCCACATCGCTACCCTTCCTACCCTCTCCCTCGTCCTTTCCCCTGTTTTGTTTTTATTCATTCGTGGGACATGGGCGTCGCTGGCTGGGCCAGCATTTACAAAGAACAAAGCAAAGTACAGCACAGGTACAGGCCCTTCGGCCCTCCAAGTCCGGATCCTTCCATTCCCATCCTATTCATGTATTTGTCTAGTTGCCCCTTAAATGCCGTTATCGTACCTGCTCCCACCCCCTCCCCGGGCAGCGCGTTCCAGATATTCACCACCCTCTGTGTAAAAAAACTTACCTCACACATCTCCTCTAAACCTTTCCCCACGCACCTTAACCTATATCCCCTCGTACTTGACTTTTCTGCCCTCGGAAAGAGCATCTGACTATCCACTCTGTCCATGCCCCTCACAATCTTGTAGACTTCTATCAAGTCGCCCCCTCAACCTCCGTCGCTCCAGTGAGAACAAACCAAGTTTCTCCAACCTCTCCTCATAGCTAATGCCCTCCATACCAGGCAACATCCTGGTAAATCTTTTCTGTACCCTCTCCAAAGCCTCCACATCCTTCTGGTAGTGTGGCGACCAGAATTGAACACTATATTCCAAGTGCGGCCTAACTAAGATTCTGTACAGCTGCAGCATGACCTGCTAATTTTTATACTCAATGCCCCGGCCGATGAAGGCAAGTGTGCCGTATGTTTTCTTGACTACCTTCTCCACCTGCGTGGCCACTTTCAGTGATCGGCGGACATGTACGCCCAGATCCCTCTGCCTGAGAAGAAAGTTATCTCCAATTGCAACGGGATCTTGATCAATTGGGCCAGTGGGCTGACGAATGGCAGATGGAGTTTAATTTAGACAAATGTGAGGTGATGCATTTTGGTAGATTGAACCAGGGCAGGACTTACTCAGTTAATGGTAGGGCGTTGGGGAGAGTTACAGAACAAAGAGATCTCGGGGTACAGGTTCATAGCTCCTTGAAAGTGGAGTCACAGGTGGACAGAGTGGTGAAGAAGGCATTCAGCATGCTTGGTTTCATCGGTCAGAACATTGAATACAGGAGTTGGGACGTCTTGTTAAAGTTTTACAAGACATTGGTAAGGCCACACTTGGAATACTGTGTACAGTTCTGGTCACCCTATTATAGAAAGGATATTATTAAACTCGAAAGAGTGCAGAAAAGATTTACTCGGATGCTACCGGGACTTGATGGATTGAGTTGTAAGGAGAGGCTGAATCATAGAAACCCTACAGTGCAGAAAGAGGCCATTCGGCCCATCGAGTCTGCACCGACCACAATCCCACCCAGGCCCTACCCCCATATCCCTACATATTTACCCGCTAATCTCTCTAACCTACGCATCACAGGACACTAAGGGGCAATTTTAGCACGGCCAATCAACCTAACCCGCACATATTTGGACTGTGGGAGGAAACCGGAGCACCCGGAGGAAACCCACGCAGACACGAGGAGAATGTGCAAACTCCACACAGACAGCGACCCGAGCCGGGAATCGAACCCAGGTCCCTGGAGCTGTGAAGCAGCAGTGCTAACCCACTGTGCCACCGTGCCGCCCCTGGAATAGACTGGGACTTTTTTCTCTGGAGCGTAGGAGGCTGAGGGGTGATCTTATAGAGGACTATAAAATAATGAGGGGCACAGATCAGCTCGATAGTCAATATCTTTTCCCAAAGGTAGGGGAGTCTAAAACTAGAGGGTACAGGTTTAAGGTGAGAGGGGAGAGATACAAAAGTGTCCAGAGGGGCAATTTTTTCACACAGAGGGTGGTGAGTGTCTGGAACGAGTTGCCAGAGGTAGTAGTAGAGGCGGGTACAATTTTATCTTTTAAAAAGCGTTTAGACAGTTACATGGGTAAGATGGGTACAGAGGGATTTGGGCCAAATGCAATTGGGATGAGCTTTGGGGTTTTTTTAAAAAAAAGAGTGGCATGGACAAGTTGGGCCGAAGGGCCTGTTTTCCTGCTGTAAACCTCTATGACTCTGTCAATACTCCTAATTTATTGCCCATCCCTAGTTGCCCTTGTTCAGAAGGCAGTTCAGGGTTCATCCATCCCTGTCCTGCAATTCCCTCCCAATTCTCTACCTTCGTCTTTTGCCCCCTCCCACCCCCGCTCTCCATCATCCAAAACTCCACCCCACTCCCTGTTCATCCTTCCTCTCTCTTCCCAGTCCGTCCCGCCCCTTAGCTTTCGCTGCCCACTCCTCTTTTCCCTTCCATGACCACCTGCCGCCAACCCCCTATTCCTGTATCTTTCTGGTCTCCATATTCTATTCAGGGTGGTGTTCCGGTCTCCGTATCACACTGGGAGCTCCGTGTACAGTTCCCGGTCTCTGTATCACACTGGGAGCTCCGTGTACAGTTCCCGGTCTCCGTATCACACTGGGAGCACCGTGTACAGTTCCCCGGTCTCCGTATCACACTGGGAGCACCGTGTACAGTTCCCGGTCTCCGTATCACACTGGGAGCTCCGTGTACAGTTCCCGGTCTCCGTATCACACTGGGAGCACCGTGTACAGTTCCCGGTCTCCGTATCACACTGGGAGCACCGTGTACAGTTCCCCGGTCTCCGTATCACACTGGGAGCACCGTGTACAGTTCCCGGTCTCCGTATCACACTGGGAGCTCCGTGTACAGTTCCCCGGTCTCTGTATCACACTGGGAGCTCCGTGTACAGTTCCAGTCTCCGTATCACACTGGGAGCTCCGTGTACAGTTCCGGTCTCCGTATCACACTGGGAGCTCCGTGTACAGTTCCAGTCTCCGTATCACACTGGGAGCTCCGTGTACAGTTCCGGTCTCCGTATCACACTGGGAGCTCCGTGTACAGTTCTGGTCTCCGTATCACACTGGGAGCTCCGTGTACAGTTCCGGTCTCCGTATCACACTGGGAGCTCCGTGTACAGTTCCCCGGTCTCTGTATCACACTGGGAGCTCCGTGTACAGATTCCGGTCTCCGTATCACACTGGGAGCTCCGTGTACAGTTCCCCGGTCTCTGTATCACACTGGGAGCACCGTGTACAGTTCCCCGGTCTCTGTATCACACTGGGAGCTCCGTGTACAGTTCCCCGGTCTCTGTATCACACTGGGAGCTCCGTGTAAAGATCCCGGTCTCCGTATCACACTGGGAGCTCCGTGTACAGTTCCCCGGTCTCCGTATCACACTGGGAGCTCCGTGTACAGTTCTGGTCTCTGTATCACACTGGGAGCTCCGTGTACAGTTCCCCGGTCTCTGTATCACACTGGGTGCTCCGTGTACAGATCCCGGTCTCCGTATCACACTGGGAGCTCCGTGTACAGATCCCGGTCTCCGTATCACACTGGGAGCTCCGTGTACAGATCCCGGTCTCTGTATCACACTGGGAGCTCCGTGTACAGTTCCGGTCTCTGTATCACACTGGGAGCTCCGTGTGCAGATCCCGGTCTCCGTATCACACTGGGAGCTCCGTGTACAGTTCCCCGGTCTCTGTATCACACTGGGAGCTCCGTGTGCAGATCCCGGTCTCCGTATCACACTGGGAGCTCCGTGTACAGTTCCCCGGTCTCTGTATCACACTGGGAGCTCCGTGTACAGTTCCAGTCTCCGTATCACACTGGGAGCTCCGTGTATAGTTCTGGTCTCTGTATCACACTGGGAGCTCCGTGTACAGTTCTGGTCTCCGTATCACACTGGGAGCTCCGTGTACAGTTCCCCGGTCTCTGTATCACACTGGGAGCTCCGTGTACAGTTCCAGTCTCCGTATCACACAGGGAGCTCCGTGTACAGTTCTGGTCTCCGTATCACACTGGGAGCTCCGTGTACAGTTCTGGTCTCCGTATCACACTGGGAGCTCCGTGTACAGATCCCGGTCTCTGTATCACACTGGGAGCTCCGTGTACAGTTCCCGGTCTCTGTATCACACTGGGAGCACCGTGTACAGTTCCCCGGTCTCTGTATCACACTGGGAGCTCCGTGTACAGATCCAGGTCTCCGTATCACACTGGGAGCTCCGTGTACAGTTCCCGGTCTCTGTATCACACTGGGAGCTCCGTGTACAGATCCAGGTCTCCGTATCACACTGGGAGCTCCGTGTACAGATCCAGGTCTCCGTATCACACTGGGAGCTCCGTGTACAGTTCCGGTCTCCGTATCACACTGGGAGCACCGTGTACAGTTCCGGTCTCCGTATCACACTGGGAGCACCGTGTACAGTTCCGGTCTCCGTATCACACTGGGAGCTCCGTGTACAGTTCTCTGGTCTCTGTATCACACTGGGAGCACCGTGTACAGTTCCCGGTCTCCGTATCACACTGGGAGCTCCGTGTACAGTTCTGGTCTCTGTATCACACTGGGAGCACCGTGTACAGTTCCGGTCTCTGTATCACACTGGGAGCACCGTGTACAGTTCCCGGTCTCCGTATCACACTGGGAGCACCGTGTACAGTTCCAGTCTCCGTATCACACTGGGAGCTCCGTGTACAGTTCCCGGTCTCCGTATCACACTGGGAGCTCCGTGTACAGTTCCAGTCTCCGTATCACACTGGGAGCTCCGTGTACAGTTCCGGTCTCCGTATCACACTGGAAGCTCCGTGTACAGTTCTGGTCTCTGTATCACACTGGGAGCTCCGTGTACAGATCCCGGTCTCTGTATCACACTGGGAGCTCCGTGTACAGATCCCGTTCTCCGTATCACACTGGGAGCTCCGTGTACAGTCCCGGTCTCCGTATCACACTGGGAGCTCCGTGTACAGTTCCCCGGTCTCCGTATCACAATGGGAGCTCCGTGTACAGTTCCCCGGTCTCTGTATCACACTGGGAGCTCCGTGTAAAAATCCCGGTCTCCGTATCACACTGGGAGCTCCGTGTACAGTTCTGGTCTCCGTATCACACTGGGAGCTCCGTGTACAGATCCCCGGTCTCCGTATCACACTGGGAGCTCCGTGTACAGTTCCCCGGTCTCCGTATCACACTGGGAGCTCCGTGTACAGTTCCCCGGTCTCTGTATCACACTGGGAGCTCCGTGTACAGTTCCGGTCTCAGTATCACACTGGGAGCTCCGTGTACAGTTCCCCGGTCTCTGTATCACACTGGGAGCTCCGTGTACAGTTCCCCGGTCTCTGTATCACACTGGGAGCTCCGTGTACAGTTCCCCGGTCTCTGTATCACACTGGGAGCTCCGTGTACAGTTCCCCGGTCTCTGTATCACACTGGGAGCTCCGTGTACAGATCCCCGGTCTCCGTATCACACTGGGAGCTCCGTGTACAGTTCCCCGGTCTCTGTATCACACTGGGTGCTCCGTGTACAGTTCCCCGGTCTCTGTATCACACTGGGAGCTCCGTGTACAGTTCTGGTCTCCGTATCACACTGGGAGCTCCGTGTACAGTTCTGGTCTCCGTATCACACTGGGAGCTCCGTGTACAGTTCCAGTCTCCGTATCACACTGGGAGCTCCATGTATAGTTCTGGTCTCCGTATCACACTGGGAGCTCCGTGTATAGTTCTGGTCTCTGTATCACACTGGGAGCTCCGTGTACAGTTCCGGTCTCTGTATCACACTGGGAGCTCCATGTACAGTTCCGGTCTCCGTATCACACTGGGAGCACCGCATATAGTTCCGGTCTCCGTATCACACTGGGAGCTCCGTGTACAGTTCCGGTCTCCGTATCACACTGGGAGCACCGCATATAGTTCCGGTCTCCGTATCACACTGGGAGCTCCGTGTACAGTTCCGGTCTCCGTATCACACTGGGAGCTCCGTGTACAGATCCCGGTCTCCGTATCACACTGGGAGCACCGTGTACAGATCCCGGTCTCCGTATCACACTGGGAGCTCCGTGTACAGTTCCGGTCTCTGTATCACACTGGGAGCTCCGTGTACAGATCCCGGTCTCCGTATCACACTGGGAGCTCCGTGTACAGTTCCAGTCTCCGTATCACACTGGGAGCTCCGTGTACAGTTCCCGGTCTCTGTATCACACTGGGAGCTCCGTGTACAGTTCTGGTCTCTGTATCACACTGGGAGCTCCGTGTACAGATCCGGTCTCTGTATCACACTGGGAGCTCCGTGTACAGTTCCCCGGTCTCCGTATCACACTGGGAGCACCGTGTACAGTTCCCCGGTCTCCGTATCACACTGGGAGCACCGTGTACAGTTCCGGTCTCCGTATCACACTGGGAGCTCCGTGTGCAGTTCTGGTCTCTGTATCACACTGGGAGCTCCGTGTGCAGTTCTGGTCTCTGTATCACACTGGGAGCTCCGTGTACAGATCCCGGTCTCCGTATCACACTGGGAGCTCCGTGCACAGATCCCGGTCTCTGTATCACACTGGGAGCTCCGTGTACAGTTCCCCGGTCTCTGTATCACACTGGGAGCTCCGTGTACAGTTCCCCGGTCTCTGTATCACACTGGGAGCTCCGTGTACAGATCCCGGCCTCTGTATCACACTGGGAGCTCCGTGTACAGATCCCGGCCTCTGTATCACACTGGGAGCTCCGTGTACAGATCCCGGTGTCCGTATCACACTGGGAGCTCCGTGTACAGTTCCAGTCTCCGTATCACACTGGGAGCTCCGTGTACAGATCCCGGTCTCCGTATCTCACTGGGAGCTCCGTGTACAGATCCCGGTCACCGTATCTCACTGGGAGCTCCGTGTACAGTTCTGGTCTCTGTATCACACTGGGAGCACCGTGTACAGTTCCCGGTCTCCGTATCACACTGGGAGCACCGTGTACAGATCCCGGTCTCCGTATCTCACTGGGAGCTCCGTGTACAGTTCCCCAGTCTCCGTATCACACTGGGAGCTCCGTGTACAGTTCCCCAGTCTCCGTATTGCAGTGGGAGCTCCGTGTACAGTTCCCTAGTCTCTGTATTGCAGTGGGAGCTCCGTGTACAGTTCCCCAGTCTCCGTATCACACTGGGAGCTCCGTGTACAGTTCTGGTCAGGCCAGTTAGCCTAGCATCTGTCATAGAGTCATAGAGGTTTGCAGCGTGGAAATAAGCCCTTCGGCCTAACTTGTCCATGCTGCCCAGTTTTTACCACTAAGCTAGGCCCAATTGCCCGTGTTTGGCCCATATCCCTCTATCCCCACTTACCCATGTAACTGTCTAAACGCTTTTTAAAAGACAAAATTGTACCCGCATCTACTACTGCCTCTGGCAGCTCATTCCAGACACTCACCACCCTCTGTGTGAAAAAATTGCCCCTCTGGACACTTTTGTATCTCTCCCCTCTCACCTTAAACCTATGCCCTCTAGTTTTAGACTCCCCTACCTTTGGGAAAAGATATTGACTATCTAGCTGATCTGTGCCCCTCATTATTTTATAGACCTCTATAAGATCACCCCTCAGCCTCCTACGCTCCAGAGAGAAAAGCCCCAGTCTATCCAGCCTCTCCTTATAACTCAAACCATCAAGTCCTGGTAGCATCCTCGTAAATCTTTTCTGCACTCTTTCTAGTTTAATAATATCCTTTCTATAATAGGGTGACCAGAACTGTACACAGTATCCTCCCTGCATCTACCCTGTCTAGTCCTGTTACCAAACCCCGCCCCCAATCCCCAAACCCCGCCCCCAATCCCCTGGTTCTGGACTCCCCCCACCATCGGGAACATCCTCCCTGCATCTACCCTGTCCAGTCCCGTTACCAAACCCCGCCCCCAATCCCCAAACCCTGCCCCCAATCCCCAAACCCCACCCCCAATCCCCAAACCCCGCCCCCAATCCCCTGGTTCTGGACACTCCCACCATCGGGAACATCCTCCCTGCATCTACCCTGTCCAGTCCTGTTAGAATTTGATAAGTCTCTATGAGATTCCCCCCTCATTCGTCTGAACTCCAGGGAAAACAATCCTAACCTGGTCAATCTCTCCTCGTACATCAGTCCCGCCATCCCCGGGATCAGCCTGGGAAACCTTCGCTGCAACTCCCTCGAGAGCAAGAACATCCTTCCTCAGAAAAGGAGACCCAAACTGCACACAATACTCTGGGTGTGGCCTCACCAAGGCCCTGTATAATCGCAACAACACATCCCTCGCTCCTGTACTCGAAACCTCTCACAATGAAGGCCAACATACCATCTGCCTTCTTTACCCCCTGCTGCACCTGCATGCTTACCTTCAGCGACTGGTGCACAAGGACACCCAGGTCCCTCTGCACACTCCCCTCTCCCAATTTACACCCATTCAGGTAGTAATCTGCTGCCTTGTTTTTGCTTCCAAAGTGGATAACCTCACATTGGTAGGAAATTAAATTGTGAAAAGGACACCAGGAGGCCTCCAAGAGACGTTGATAGGTTAAGTGCGTGGGCAAAGATATGGAAAATGGAATATAATGTAGGCAAATATGAAATGGCCCATTCTGGCAGGAAGGGGTGGTATGGTGGCACAGTGGGTTAACACTGCTCCCTCACAGTGCCAGGGACCCGGGGCAGCACGGTGACACAGTGGGTTCACACTGCTGCCTCACAGTGCCAGCGACCCGGGGCAGCACGGTGACACAGTGGGTTCACACTGCTGCCTCACAGCGCCAGGGACCCGGGGCAGCACGGTGGCACAGTGGGTTAACACTGCTCCCTCACAGTGCCAGGGACCCGGGGCAGCACGGTGGCACAGTGGGTTAGCGATGCTGCCTCACAGCGCCAGGGACCCGGGGCAGCACGGTGACACAGTGGGTTAACACTGCTCCCTCACAGCGCCAGGGACCCGGGGCAGCACGGTGGCACAGTGGGTTAGCGATGCTGCCTCACAGCGCCAGGGACCCGGGGCAGCACGGTGGCACAGTGGGTTAACACTGCTCCCTCACAGTGCCAGGGACCCGGGGCAGCACGGTGGCACAGTGGGTTAACACTGCTCCCTCACAGTGCCAGGGACCCGGGGCAGCACGGTGGCACAGTGGGTTAGCGATGCTGCCTCACAGCGCAAGGGACCCGGGGCAGCACGGTGACACAGTGGGTTCACACTGCTGCCTCACAGTGCCAGGGACCCGGGGCAGCACGGTGACACAGTGGGTTCACACTGCTGCCTCACAGTGCCAGGGACCCGGGGCAGCACGGTGACACAGTGGGTTAGCACTGCTCCCTCACAGTGCCAGGGACCCGGGGCAGCACGGTGACACAGTGGGTTCACACTGCTCCCTCACAGTGCCAGGGACCCGGGGCAGCACGGTGGCACAGTGGGTTCACACTGCTGCCTCACAGAGCCAGGGACCCGGGGCAGCACGGTGGCACAGTGGGTTAGCACTGCTGTCTCACAGAGCCAGGGACCCGGGGCAGCACGGTGACACAGTGGGTTCACACTGCTGCCTCACAGCGCCAGGGACCCGGGGCAGCACGGTGGCACAGTGGGTTCACACTGCTGTCTCACAGTGCCAGGGACCCGGGGCAGCACGGTGACACAGTGGGTTCACACTGCTCCCTCACAGTGCCAGGGACCCGGGGCAGCACGGTGGCACAGTGGGTTCACACTGCTGCCTCACAGAGCCAGGGACCCGGGGCAGCACGGTGGCACAGTGGGTTAGCACTGCTGCCTCACAGCGCCAGGGACCCAGGGCAGCACGGTGGCACAGTGGGTTCACACTGCTGTCTCACAGCGCCAGGGACCCGGGGCAGCACGGTGACACAGTGGGTTCACACTGCTGTCTCACAGCGCCAGGGACCCGGGGCAGCACGGTGACACAGTGGGTTCACACTGCTGTCTCACAGCGCCAGGGACCCGGGGCAGCACGGTGACACAGTGGGTTCACACTGCTCCCTCACAGCGCCAGGGACCCGGGGCAGCACGGTGACACAGTGGGTTCACACTGCTCCCTCACAGTGCCAGGGACCCGGGGCAGCACGGTGACACAGTGGGTTCACACTGCTGTCTCACAGTGCCAGGGACCCGGGGCAGCACGGTGACACAGTGGGTTCACACTGCTCCCTCACAGCGCCAGGGACCCGGGGCAGCACGGTGACACAGTGGGTTCACACTGCTGCCTCACAGCGCCAGGGACCCGGGGCAGCACGGTGACACAGTGGGTTAGCACTGCTGCCTCACAGCGCCAGGGACCCGGGGCAGCACGGTGGCACAGTGGGTTAGCACTGCTGCCTCACAGTGCCAGGGACCCGGGGCAGCACGGTGGCACAGTGGGTTAGCACTGCTGCCTCACAGCACCAGGGACCCGGGGCAGCACGGTGACACAGTGGGTTCGCACTGCTGCCTCACAGTGCCAGGGACCCGGGGCAGCACGGTGACACAGTGGGTTCACACTGCTGTCTCACAGCGCCAGGGACCCGGGGCAGCACGGTGACACAGTGGGTTCACACTGCTGCCTCACAGCGCCAGGGACCCGGGGCAGCACGGTGACACAGTGGGTTTGCGCTGCTGCCTCACAGCGCCGTGGAACCCGGGTTCGATCCCCGGCTTGGGTCACTGTATGTGCGGAGTCTGCACCTTATCCCCGTGTCTGCGTGGGTTTCCTCCGGGTGCTGCCGTTTCCTCCCACAGTCCGAAAGACATACTGGTTAGGGTGCATTGGCCGTGCTAAATTCTCCCTCGGTGTAACCCGAACAGGGGCCGGAGTGTGACGACTGGAGGATTTTCACAGTAACTTCATTGCCGTGTTAATGTAAGCCTTACTCGTGACTAATAAATAAACGTTAAAAAACTTTAGAATAAAAAAGAAACATCTAAATGTTTGTAGAGCTCTGGGGTGCAGAGGGATCTGGGTGTCCTGGTGCATGGATCACAAAAGGCTGGTATACAAATAAAGCAAGCAATTAGGAAAGGTAATACAAAGTGGGCAATAGTGATCATAACATCCCAGCGAGGAAGAAGAGCATCACATCTTTATATTATGCCTTTAACGCAATAAATCACAACAGATTGGTACGCAGCTACAACGGGGAATGAGGAAGTTATTGTTCATTGCGAGGGAGGACTGATTATAAAAGTAGGGAGGTTATGTTTGAGTTGTACAGGGAGACCACATTTGGACCAATGTGTACAGTACTGGTCTCCTTATTTGATTTATTGTTGTCACATGTATTAACATAGTGAAAAGTATTGTTTCTTGCACACTATACAGGCAAAGCATACCGTTCATAGAGAAGGAAAGGAGAGGGTGCAGAATGTAGTGTTACAGTCACAGCTGGGGTGCAGAGAAAGATCAACTTAATGCGAGGTCGGTCCATTCAAAAGTCTGACAGCAGCAGGGGAGAAGCTGTTCTTGAGTCGGTCGGTACGTGACCTCAGACTTTTCTATCTTTTTCCCGAAGGAAGAAGATGGAAGAGAGAATGTCCGGGGTGCGTGGGGTCCTTGATTATGCTGACTGCTTTTCCCCGAGGCAGCGGGAAGTGTAGACAGAGTCAATGGATGGGAGGCTGGTTTGCGTGGTGGATTGGGCTACATTCACGACCCTTTGTAGTTCCTTGCAGTCTTGGGCAGAGCAGTGTATTGTGTATTGTCTCCAGACAGGACAGCCAGTGAGATTTTGCAAGCCCAGGCAAGTTGTGGGGGTCACAGATAGTGTGACATGAACCCAAGATCCCGGTTGAGGCTGTCCTCGTGTGCGGAACCTGGCGATCAGTCTCTGCTCAGCGATTCTGCATTGTTGTGTGTCGCGAAGGCCGCCTTGGAGAACGCTTACCCGAAGATCAGAGGCTGAATGCCCGTGACCGCTGAAGTGTTCCCCAACATGGTTTTGTGAGAGGAGGTCATGCCTCACTAACCTGGTGGAGTTTTTTGAAGAAGTGACCAGAATGGTTGACGAGGGAAGAGCCGTGGATGTCGTCTATATGGACTTTAGTAAAGCGTTTGACAAAGTCCCTCATGGTAGGTTGATGCAAAAGGTTGGATCTCATGGGATAAAGGGGGAGGTGGTTAGATGGGTGGAGAACTGGCTTGGTCACAGAAGACAGAGGGTGGTAGTGGAAGGGTCTTTTTCCGGCTGGAGGCCTGTGACTAGTGGTGTTCACAGTAAGGAGTTTAACAACACCAGGTTAAAGTCCAACAGGTTTATTTGGTAGCAAAAGCCACACAAGCTTTCGGAGCTCTAAGCCCCTTCTTCAGGTGAATGGGAATTCTGTTCACAAACAGAGCTTATAAAGACACAGACTCAATTTACATGAATAATGGTTGGAATGCGAATACTTACAACTAATCAAGTCTTTAAGAAACAAAACAATGTGAGTGGAGAGAGCATCAAGACAGGCTAAAAAGATGTGTATTGTTTCCAGACAAGACAGCCAGTGAAACTCTGCAGGTCCACGCAACTGTGGGAGTTACAGATAGTGTGACATGAACCCAATATCCCGGTTGAGGCCGTCCTCGTGTGTGCGGAACTTGGCTATCAGTTTCTGCTCAGCGACTCTGCGCTGTCGTGTGTCGCGAAGGCCGCCTTGGAGAACGCTTACCCGAATATCAGAGGCCGAATGCCCGTGACCACTGAAGTGCTCCCCAACAGGAAGAGAACAGTCTTGCCTGGTGATTGTCGAGCGGTGTTCATTCATCCGTTGTCGCAGCGTCTGCATAGTTTCCCCAATGTACCATGCCTCGGGACATCCTTTCTTGCAGCGTATCAGGTAGACAACGTTGGCCGAATTGCAAGAGTATGTACCTGGTGGATGGTGTTCTCACGTGAGATGATGGCATCTGTGTCGATGATCCGATGATTCGGCCTCTGATATTCGGGTAAGCGTTCTCCAAGGCGGCCTTCGCGACACACGACAGCGCAGAGTCGCTGAGCAGAAACTGATAGCCAAGTTCCGCACACACGAGGACGGCCTCAACCGGGATATTGGGTTCATGTCACACTATTTGTAACTCCCACAGTTGCGTGGACCTGCAGAGTTTCACTGGCTGTCTTGTCTGGAGACAATACACATCTTTTCAGCCTGTCTTGATGCTCTCTCCACTCACATTGTTTTGTTTCTTAAAGACTTGATTCGTTGTAAGTATTCGCATTCCAACCATTATTCATGTAAATTGAGTTTGTGTCTTTATATGCTCTGTTTGTGAACAGAATTCCCATTCACCTGAAGAAGGGGCTTAGAGCTCCGAAAGCTTGTGTGGCTTTTGCTACCAAATAAACCTGTTGGACTTTAACCTGGTGTTGTTAAACTTCTTACTGTGTTTACCCCAGTCCAACGCCGGCATCTCCACATCATGACTAGTGGTGTTCCGCAGGGCTCTGTATTGGGACCTCTGCTGTTTGTGATTTATATAAACGATCTGGAAGAAGGTGTAACTGGGGTGATCAGTAAGTTTGCGGACGACACAAAATTGGCAGGACTTGCAGATAGTGAGGAGCATTGTCAGAAGCTACAGAAGGATATAGATAGGCTGGAAATTTGGGCAAAGAAATGGCAGATGGAGTTCAATCCTGATAAATGCGAAGTGATGCATTTTGGTAGAAATAATGTAGGGAGGAGCTATACGATAAATGGCAGAACCATAAAGGGTGTAGATACGCAGAGGGACCTGGGTGTGCAAGTCCACAGATCCTTGAAGGTGACGTCACAGGTGGAGAAGGTGGTGAAGAAGGCATATGGCATGCTTGCCTTTATAGGACGGGGCATAGAGTATAAAAGTTGGGGTCTGATGTTGTCGATGTATAGAACGTTGGTTCGGCCGCATTTGGAATACTGCGTCCAGTTCTGGTCGCCACACTACCAGAAGGACGTGGAGGCTTTGGAGAGAGTACAGAGGAGGTTTACCAGGATGTTGCCTGGTATGGAGGGTCTTAGTTATGAGGAGAGATTGGGTAAACTGGGGTTGTTCTCCCTGGAAAGACGGAGGATGAGGGGAGACTTAATAGAGGTGTATAAAATTATGAAAGGCATAGATAGGGTGAACGGTGGGAAGCTTTTCCCCAGGTCGGTGGTGACGTTCACGAGGGGTCATAGGTTCAAGGTGAAGGGGGGGAGGTTTAACACAGATATCAGAAGGATGTATTTTACACAGAGGGTGGTGGGGGCCTGGAATGCGCTGCCGGGCAAGGTGGTGGAGGCGGACAAACTGGGAACGTTTAAGACTTATCTAGATCGACACATGAACGGAGTGGGAATGGAGGGATACAAAAGAATGGTCTAGTTTGGACCAGGGAGCGGCACGGGCTTGGAGGGCCGAAGGGCCTGTTCCTGTGCTGTACTGTTCTTTGTTCTTTGTTCTTTGCAGAGAACAGTCTTGCCTGGTGATTGTCGAGCGGTGTTCATTCATCCGTTGTCGCAGTGTCTGCATGGTCTCCCCAATGTACCATGCCTCGGGACATCCTTTCCTGCAGCGTATCAGGTAGACAACGTTGGCCGGGTTGCAAGAGTATGTACCGTGTACCTGGTGGATGGTGTTCTCACGTGAGATGATGGCATCCGTGTCGATGATCCGGCACGTCTTGCAGAGGTTGCTGTGGCAGGGTTGTGTGGTGTCGTGGTCACTGTTCTCCTGAAGGCTGGGTAGTTTGCTGCGGACAATGGTCTGTTTGAGGTTGTGCGGTTGTTTGAAGGCAAGAAGTGGGGGTGTGGGGATGGCCTTGGCGAGATGTTCGTCTTCATCAATGACATGTTGAAGGCTCCGGAGGAGATGTCATAGCTTCTCCGCTCCGGGGAAGTACTGGACGACGAAGGGTACTCTGTCCACTGTGTCCCGTGTTTGTCTTCTGAGGAGGTCGGTGCGGTTTTTCGCTGTGGCGCGTCGGAACTGTCGATTGATGAGTCGAGCGCCATATCCTGTTCTTATGAGGGCATCTTTCAGTGTCTGGAGGTGTCTGTTGCGATCCCTCATAAGATGTTCTCGGTAGCATCCCGGTAAATCTTTTCTGCACTCTTTCTAGTTTAATAATATCCTTTCTATAATAGGGTGACCAGAACTGTACACAGTATTCCAAGTGTGGCCTCACCAATGTCTTGTACAACTTCAACAAGACGTCCCAAATAGCCCCAACATACTGCTCTATGAGCGGCATAGAGTGGCACAGTGGTTATCACTGCGGCCTCACAGTGCTAGGGTCCCAGGTTCGATTCCTGGCTTGGGTCGCTGTCTGTGTGGAGTCTGCACATTCTCCCCATGTCTGCATGGGTTTCCTCCGGGTGCTCCGGTTTCCTCCCACATTCAGGTGCATTGACCCGAACAGGCACCGGAATGTGGCGACTTGGAGAATTTCGCAGTCACTTCATTGCAGTGTTAATGTAAGCCTTACTAATAAAGAAACTTTAAAAAAAAAGGAAATCGCCTTGCACATATCCCATGAATCTGCGCTCCATAACATTATTATCCATTACGTTTTACCCTGTCTCTCACAGTCACTTTATTACCCTGTTGCACATGCCTCTAATGTCCTGATTTGTACTGTGATTTACATGACCATTGCTGTCTGATGGTTGATATCTCCAGGACTGAGGTCATCTCCCCCTACAGGCCTAACTATACACTGCACCCTATTGTAGAAAGGATATTATTAAACTAGAAAGAGTGCAGAAAAGATTTACTAGGATGCTACCGGGACTTGATGGATTGAGTTATAAGGAGAGGCTGGATAGACTGGGACTTTTTTCTCTGGAGCGTAGGAGGCTGAGGGGTGATCTTATAGAGATCTATAAAATAATGAGGGGCACAGATCAGCAAGATCGTCAATATCTTTTCCCAAAAGGTAGGGGAGTCTAAAACTAGAGGACATAGGTTTAAGGTGAGAGGGGAGAGATACAGAAGTGTCCAAAGGGGCAATTTTGTTCAGAGGGTGGTGAGTGTCTGGAACGAGCTGCCAGAGGCAGTAGTAGATGCGGGTACAATTTTGTCTTTTAAAAAGCGTTTAGACAGTTACATGGGTACGATGGGTATAGAGGGATATGGGCCAAACGCGGGCAATTGGGATTAGCTTAATGCTTAAAAAAAAAGGGCGGTATGGACAATTTGGGCCGAAGGGCCTGTTTCCATGCTGTAAATCTCTCTGACTCGAGAATGCTCTCTTTAGTTAACAGAGCTACCCCACCACCCTTTCCCCAGGTCGTGAAGGTCACATCTTCTTGGATATCCAACGCCCAGCTTTGCTTTTCCTGGTAGCCATGTCTCTTATGCCTATCAGGTCTTTCTGTCGAGGGAGTTGCAGTGAAGGTTTCCCAGGCTGATTCCGGGGATGGCGGGACTGATGTACGAGGAGAGATTGACCAGGTTAGGATTGTTTTCGCTGGAGTTCAGACGAATACAGGAGTTGGGACGTCTTGTTGAAGTTGTACAAGACATTGGGAACGCCACACTTGGAATACTGTGTACAGTTCTGGTCACCCTATTGTAGAAAGGATATTATTAAACTAGAAAGAGTGCAGAAAAGATTTACTAGGATGCTACCGGGACTTGACGGATTGAGTTATAAGGAGGGGCTGGATAGACTGGGATTTCTTTCTCTGGAGCGTAGGAGGCTGAGGGGTGATCTTATAGAGATCTATAAAATAATGAGGGGCACAGATCAGCGAGATAGTCAATATCTTTTCCCAAAGGTAGGGGAGTCTAAAACTAGAGGGCATAGGTTTAAGGTGAGAGGGGAGAGATACAAAAGGGTCCAGAGGGGCAATTTTTTCACAGAGGGTGGTGAGTGTCTGGAATGAGCTGCCAGAGGTAGTAGTAGAGGCGGGTACAATTTTATCTTTTAAAAAGCATTTAGATAGTTACATGGGTAAGATGGATATAGAGGGATATGGGGCAAACGTGGGCAATTGGGACTAGCTTAGGGGTTTTTTTTAAAAAAGGGCAGCATGGACAAGTTGGGCCGAAGGGCCTGTTTCCATGTTGTAAACCTCTCTGACTCGATGACTGAATGAGGTTGGGAATCTCATAGAGATTTATAAAATTCTAACAGGACCAGACAGGGTAGATACAGGGAGGATGTTCCCGATGGTGGGGGGAGTCCAGAACCAGGGGATTGGGGGCGGGGTTTGGGGATTGGGGGCGCGGTTTGGGGATTGGGGGCGGGGTTTGGGGATTGGGGGCGGGGTTTGGTAACGGGACTGGACAGGGTAGATGCAGAGAGGATGTTCCCGATGGTGGGGGGAGTCCAGAACCAGGGGATTGGGGGCGGGGTTTGGGGATTGGGGGCGGGGTTTGGGGATTGGGGGCGGGGTTTGGGGATTGGGGGCGGGGTTTGGGGATTGGGGGCGGGGTTTGGTAACGGGACTGGAAAGGGTAGATGCAGAGAGGATGTTCCCGATGGTGGGGGGAGTACAGAACCAGGGGATTGGGGCGGGGTTTGGGGATTGGGGGCGGGGTTTGGGGATTGGGGCGGGGATTGGGGGCGGGGTTTGGGGATTGGGGCGGGGTTTGGGGATTGGGGGCGGGGTTTGGGGATTGGGGGCGGGGTTTGGGGATTGGGGGCGGGGTTTGGGGATTGTGGGCGGGGTTTGGGGATTGGGGGCGGGGTTTGGTAACGGGACTGGACAGGGTAGATGCAGAGAGGATGTTCCCGATGGTGGGGGGAGTCCAGAACCAGGGGATTGGGGGCGGGGTTTGGGGATTGGGGGCGGGGATTGGGGGCAGGGTTTGGGGATTGGGGGCGGGGTTTGGGGATTGGGGGCGGGGTTTGGGGATTGGGGGCGGGGTTTGGTAACGGGACGAGACAGGGTAGATGCAGGGAGGATGTTCCCGATGGTGGGGGGAGTCCAGAACCAGGGGATTGGGGGCGGGGTTTGGGGATTGGGGGCGGGGTTTGGTAACGGGACGAGACAGGGTAGATGCAGGGAGGATGTTCCCGATGGTGGGGGAGTCCAGAACCAGGGGATTGGGGGCAGGGTTTGGGGATTGGGGGCGGGGTTTGGGGATTGGGGGCAGGGTTTGGGGATTGGGGGCGGGATTTGGGGATTGGGGGCGGGGTTTGGGGATTGGGGGCGGGGTTTGGGTATTGGGGGCGGGGTTTGGGCATTGGAGGCGGGGTTTGGGGATTGGGGGCGGGGTTTGGGGATTGGGGGCGGGGTTTGGGGGCGGGGTTTGGGGTTGGGGACGGGGTTTGGTAACGGGACTGGACAGGGTCGATGCAGGGAGGATGTTCCCGATGGTGGGGGGAGTCCAGAACCAGGGGATTGGGGGTGGGGTTAGGGGGTTGGGGGCGGGGTTTGGGGATTGGGGGCGGGGTTTGGGGATTGGGGGCGGGGTTTGGGGATTGGGGGCGGGGTTTGGGGATTGGGGGCGGGGTTTGGGGATTGGGGGCGGGGTTTGGGGATTGGGGGCGGGGTTTGGGGATTGGGGGCGGGGTTTGGGGATTGGGGGTGGGGTTTGGGGATTGGGGGCGGGGTTTGGGGATTGTGGGCGGGGTTTGGGGATTGGGGGCGGGGTTTGGTAACGGGACGAGACAGGGTAGATGCAGGGAGGATGTTCCCGATGGTGGGGGCAGTCCAGAACCAGGGGGTCACAGTCTGAGGATTCGGGGTAGACCATTTAGGACGGAGTTGAGGAGACATTTCTTCACCCAGAGAGCGGTGAGTCTGTGGAATTCATTCCCACAGGAAGTAGTTGATGCCAAAACATTGAATGTATTCCAGAGGCGGCTGGATAGGGCACTGGGGGGCGAACGGGGTCAAAGGTTATGGGGGGAAAGCAGGATTAGGCTATTGAGTTGGATGATTAGCCATGATGGTGATGAATGGCGGAGCAGGCTCGAAGGGCCGAATGGCCTCCTCCTATCTTCTATGTTTCTATATAATGACCTATCTTCGCTGACAAGCCATCTATTTTATTGTGAATGCTTTGGGCCTTCTGACACAGAGTACTTACATCAGTGTTTTTTATTCACTGTTCTTTAACTTTCCAGCACTCTCCCATCTCGCCACAGACTGATTATCGTCACCTTAATTGCTACCTTGGTCTATCGTTTCACCATTCGATTCTCCTGACAGAGTATCTTACCCAGGCCTTTTTGGACACTAAGGGGCAATTTAGCATGGCCAATCCACCTAACCTACACATCTTTGGACACTAAGGGACAATTTAGCATGGCCAATCCACCCTAACCTGTACATCTTTGGACACTAAGGGGACAATTTAGCATGGCCAATCCACCTAACCTGCACATCTTTGGACACCAAGGGGCAATTTCGTAAAGAAAATCAGTAAAGCTTATTTATTAGTCACAAGTAAGGCTGACATTAACACTGCAATGAAGTTACTGTGAAAATCCCCCAGTCGCCACACTCCGGTGCCTGTTCGGGTCAATGCACCCTAACCAGCACATCTTTCAGACTGTGGGAGGAAACCGGAGCACCCGGAGGAAACCCACGCAGACACGGGGAGAATGTGCAGACTCCACACAGACAGTGACCCAAGCCGGGGATCGAACCCGGGTCCCTGGCGCTGTGAGGCAGCAGTGCTAACCACTGTGCCACTGTGCCGCCCGTAGTGTAGTTATTTCTGAAATCACTGGGTCTCAGCAGGTGAGACAAATGAGTGACTCCCTTCCCACATTCAGAGGAAGTGAACATTCTCTCTTCAGTGTCAATGCACTGGTGTACGATGAGATGAGATTACCTGAACTCAGCCCAAAATGACAACACTTGAACCATCTCTCGTCAGTGTGGATTCGTTGATGGGACAGCAGTTTCCAAGAACTTTTGTTGCACTTCCCCAGTGCATGGCCAATCCCCCTAACCTGCACATCTTTGGCCACTTGGAGGGCAATTTAGCATGGCCAATCCCCCTAACCTGCACATCTTTGGCCACTTGGAGGGCAATTTAGCATGGCCAATCCACCCAACCTGCACATCTTTGGACACTAAGGGACAATTTAGCACGGCCAATCCACCCAACCTACACATCTTTGGACACTAAGGGGCAATTTAGCATGGCCAATCCCCCTAACCTGCACATCTTTGGCCACTTGGAGGGCAATTTAGCATGGCCAATCCACCCAACCTGCACATCTTTGGACACTAAGGGACAATTTAGCACGGCCAATCCACCCAACCTACACATCTTTGGACACTAAGGGGCAATTTAGCATGGCCAATCCACCTAACCTGCACATCTTTGGACACTAAGGGGCAATTTAGCATGGCCAATCCAACTAACCTACACATCTTTGGACACTTGGGGGCAATTTAGCATAGCCAATCCAACTAACCTACACATCTTTGGATACTAAGGGACAACTTAACATGATCAATCCACCTAACCTACACATATTTGGACACTAAGAGCAATTTAGCATAGCCAATCCACCTAACCAACACACCTTTGGACACGAAGGGACAATTTAGCATGGCCAATCCAACTAACCTACGCATCTTTGGACACTAAGGGGCAATTTAGCATGGCCAATCCAACTAACCTACACATCTTTGGATACTAAGGGGCAATTTAGCATGGCCAATCCACCTGACCTACACATCTTTGGACACTAAGGGACAACTTAACATGATCAATCCACCTAACCTACACATCTTTGGACACTAAGAGCAATTTACCATGGCCAATCCACCTTAACCCACACATCTTTGGAGTGTGTGAGGAAACCGGAGCACCCAGAGGAAACCCAAGCAGACATGGGGAGAATGTGCAGACTCCGCACAGACAGTGATCCGAGGCCGGAATTGATGTGGAGGTTAGGTGGATTGGCCATGCTAAATTGTCCCTTAGTGAGGCAGCAGTGCCCCCGTGCTGACCCCTCATGGTTTAAAGCCCTCTACCTCCCTCATTACGCAGCTCGCCCGAGTTCAGGTGACAACTGTCCTGACGGTACAGCCCCCTTTTTCCGCAGTACTGATACACGGTGCCCCATGGACCGAGACCCATTTCTCCTGCACTATTCTCTGAGCCACTTGTTCGTCTCTCTAATCTTCTGTACCCTGTGCCAATTTGCACGTGGCCCAGGGAATATTACCTCGGAAATAGGAGAAGGAGGAGGCCATTCGACCCTTCGAGCAAACTTCACCATTCACCACCGTTCATTGCTGATCGTCCAACTCAATGCCATGTTCTCTCTCTCACCATTAAGATCTAAAAGAAAATCTATCTGGGTACAGGAATGAGATAGAGAATCTGGTGAACTGGTGCGGCAACAATAATCTCTCCCTCAATGTCAACCAAACGAAGGAGATTGTCATCGACTTCAGGAAGCGTAAAGGAGAACATGCCCCTGTCTACATCAACGGGGACGAAGTAGAAAGGGTCAAAAGCTTCAGGTTTTTAGATGTCCAGATCACCAACAACCTGTCCTGGTCCCCCCCATGCCGACACTATCGTTAAGAAAGCCCCACCAACGCCTCTACTTTCTCAGAAGACTAAGGAAATTTGGCATGTCAGCTACAACTCTCACCAACTTTTACAGATGCACCATAGAAAGCATTCTTTCTGGTTGTATCACAGCTTGGTCTGGCTCCTGCTCTGCCCAAGACCGCAAGGAACTACAAAAGGTCGTGAATGTAGCCCAATCCATCACACAAACCAGCCTCCCATCCATTGACTCTGTCTACACTTCCCGCTGCCTCAGGGAAAAGCAGCCGGCATAATTAAGGACCCCCCCCCCCCACGCACCCCGGACATTCTCTCTTCCACCTTCTTCCGTCGGGAAAAAGATACAAAAGTCTGAGGTCACGTACCGACCGACTCAAGAACAGCTTCTTCCCTGCTGCTGTCAGACTTTTGAATGGACCTACCTCGCATTAAGTTGATCTTTCTTTACGCCCTAGCTATGACTGTAACACTACATTCTGCACCCTCTCCTTTCCTTCTCTATGAACGGTATGCTTTGCCTGTATAGCGCGCAAGAAACAATACTTTTCACTGTATCCCAATACATGTGACAATAATAAATCAAATCAAAATATACAATAAATGGCAGAACCCTGAAGAGTATTGATAGGCAGAGGGATCTGGGTGTACAGGTACACAGGTCACTGAAAGTGGCAACGCAGGTGGAGAAGGTAGTCAAGAAGGCATACGGCATGCTTGCCTTCATCGGCTGGGGTATTGAGTTTAAAAATTGGCAAGTCATGTTGCAGCTTTATAGAACCTTAGTTAGGCTGCATTTGGAATACAGTGTTCAATTCTGGTCGCCAAACTACCAGAAGGATGTGGAGGCTTTGGAGAGGGTACGGAAAAGATTTACCAGGATGTTGCCTGGTATGGAGGGCATTAGCTATGAGGAGAGGTTGGAGAAACTTGGTTTGTTCTCACTGGAGCGACGGAGGTTGAGGGGAGACCTGATAGAAGTCTACAAGATTATGAGGGGCATGGACAGAGTGGATAGTCAGAAGCTTTTTCCCCAGGGTGGAAGCGTCAATTACTAGGGGGCACAGGTTTAAGGTGCGAGGGGCAAGGTTTAAAGGAGATGTACGAGGCAAGTTTTTTTACACAGAGGGTGGTGGGTGCCTGGAACTCGCTGCCAGGGGAGGGAGTGGAAGCGGATACGATAGTGAGTTTTAAGGGGCGTCTGGACAAATACATGAATAGGATGGGAATAGAGGGATACGGTCCCCGGAAGGGGAGGGGGTTTTGGTTCAGTCGGGGGCAGCATGGTCGGTGCAGGCTTGGAGGGGCCGAAGGGCCTGTTCCTGTGCTGTAATTTTCTTTATTCTTTGTTCTTTCTTCTAAAATCTCTTTCTGGAGTACATTCAGTGAGTCAGTCTCCACAGCTTTCTGTGGCAGAGAGTTCCACAGGTTCACCAGCCTCTGAGTAAAGAAATTTCCCCTCATCTCAGTCCCAAATGGTTTACCCGGTATCGTGAGAGTGTGACCCTGGTTCTAGATCCCCCAACCAGGGGAAACATCCTCCCTGTATCCAGTCTGTCCAGCCCTGTTAGAGTTTTACACCTTTCAATAAATTCTCCCCTCATCCTTCTGAACTCTAGAGAATACATAGAAACACAGAAGATAGGAGCGGGAGGAGGCCATTCGGCCCTTCGAACCTGCTCCCCCATTCATCACCATCATGGCTGATCATCCAACTCAATAGCCTAATCCTGCTTTCCCCCATAACCTTTGTCCCCGTTCGCCCCCCAGTGCCCTATCCAGCCGCCTCTGGAATACATTCAATGTTTTGGCATCAAATACTTCCCGTGGGAATGAATTCCACAGGCTCACCGCCCTCTGGGTGAAGAAATGTCAGAGAGTCATCGAGGTTTACAGCATGGAAACAGGCCCTTCGGCCCAACGTGTCCATGCCGCCCTTTTTTTTTTAAACCCCTAAGCTAATCCCAATTGCCCGCGTTTGGCCCATATCCCTCTGTACCCATCGTACCCATGTAACTGTCTAAATGCTTTTTAAAAGATGTATGGAGTTTAATTTAGATCAATGCGAGGTGATGCGTTTTGGTAGATTGAACCAGGGCAGGACTTACTCAGTTAATGGTAGGGCGTTGGGGAGAGTTACAGAACAAAGAGATCTAGGGGTACAGGTTCATAGCTCCTTGAAAGTGGAGTCACAGGTGGACAGAGTGGTGAAGAAGGCATTCGGCATGCTTGGTTTCATCGGTCAGAACATTGAATACAGGAGTTGGGACGTCTTGTTGAAGTTGTACAAGACATTGGTAAGGCCACACTTGGAATACTGTGTACAGTTCTGGTCACCCTATTATAGAAAGGACATTATTAAACTAGAAAGAGTGCAGAAAAGATTTACTAGGATGCGACCGGGACTTGGTGGATTGAGTTATAAGGAGAGGCTGAATAGACTGGGATTTCTTTCTCTGGAGCGTAGGAGGCTGAGGGGTGATCTTATAGAGGTCTATAAAATAATGAGGGGCACAGATCAGCTAGATAGTCAATATCTTTTCCCAAAGGTAGGGGAGTCTAAAACTAGAGGGCAGAGGTTGAAGGTGAGA